>NW_021820972.1:0-126622 GCF_901001135.1 Rhinatrema bivittatum
TTTCCAACTTCAGTTTGAAGACTAATTCAGAGTTAATTACAAGCATACCACAAACATTTAGAAGGCATTCTTATTTTCCAGCAGCCTACAGTTGCCAAATTTGACAGGTCTCTCACATTTGAAACCTCCAATAAGAGATGTATCTTAAGATGGTGGCTCATGAAACCACCATTTGAATTAATGGCAACAGCAAAACAAAAATTCTTTTCTTGCAAAGTTTTTTTTTTTTTATAGCAGTTACTTCTGCTCAAAGAAAGAGTGAATTATAAGCACTAGTTTCACACTCTCCTTGTATTCAGTTACTTCACAACAATTAGTTTTGACACCACATCTTAATTTCTAACAAAAGTGTTTTCATTTTGAATTAATCCAGTGGGTCACCAACATTCTTTCCAAGATTGATCACCTATAAGGATGAGCAAGCTTTTCACATATTAGACTACAGAAGAGCTTCACTTTTGTATTTGTAAAGAATGCAGTCCTGCAAAAAGTCCTTGTATTAGTTTCTCTTAATCCAATTGAACAGGGCCTTTGATTGCATCTCTTACTGTTAGAATAAAGCATAACTACATCTGAGAAAAGGCCTACCAGATTAAGGATACAGCAACGTCTTAGTGTAATCTGCACTCTGTTTCCATAGATAATATCTGCAGAGCTGCTACATGGTTTTCTATCTATACCTTTGCTGCATGTCAAGACAGCAGTTCTTCAAAACTTTTTAATTCTTTCAATTCTGTCCTCCGTCTTTGAGCAATACAGACAAAATGCAGTGATCTACTACTGACATGCAAAATAAACTCATCATTTGCATACCTCAGTTTGGGAGTTTCTACCTGTGCAGCTGATAGTATCTTACGTATCCACAGAAAAAGCTATGTTGCTTATCTGGAACAGGGGTTCTCTGCAGACTGCAGGATAAGCAAACCATATCATTTCCCATTTCGCCTTTTAGGATAGGAAGCGTAGTTGCTACTCAGACTGAGAAAACTCACAAAGCATAAGAACATGCCATACTGGGTCAGACCAAGGGTCCATCAACCCAGCATCCTGTTTCCAACAGTGGCCAATCCAGGCCATAAGAACCTGGCAAGTACCCAAAAACTAAGTCTATCCATGTTACTTGCTAGTAATGCAGTGGCTATTTCTAAGTGAACTTAATTAATAGCAGGTAATGAACTTCTCCAATCCTTTTTTAAACACAGCTATACTAACTGCACTAACCACATCCTCTGGCAACAAATTCCAGAGTTTAATTGTGCGTTGAGTAAAAAAGAACTTTCTCCTATTAGTTTTAAATGTGCCCCATGCTAACTTCATGGAGTGTCCCCCTAGTCTTTCTCCGAAAGAGTAAATAACCGATTCACATCTACCCGTTCTAGACCTCTCATGATTTTAAACACCTCTATCATTTCCTAGAAGCCTCTCATGAGGAACTTTGTTAAATGCCTTCTGAAAATCCAAGTACACTACAAGTTCACCTTTATCCACGTTTATTAACTCCTTCAAAAAAGTGAAGCAGATTTGTGAGGCAAGACTTGCCTTTGTTCCATTAAACCATATCTTTCTATATGTTCTGTGATTTTGATGTTTAGAACACTTTCCACTATTTTTCCTGGTATTGAAGTCAGGCTAACCGGTCTGTAGTTTCCCGGATCGCCCCTGGAGCCCTTTTTAAATATTGGGGTTACATTAGCTACCTCCAGTCTTCAGGTACAATGGATGATTTTAATGATGGGTTACACATTTTTACTAATAGATCTGAAATTTCATTTTTGAGTTCCTTCAGAACTCTGGGGTGTATATCATCTGGTCCAGGTAATTTACTACTCTTCAGTTTGTCAATCAGGCCTACCACATCTTCTAGGTTCATCATGATTTGGTTCAGTTCATCTGAATCAATACCCATGAAAACCTTCTCCAGTATGCAGGGGCGGATTGGCCTTCAATACTATGTACAATTCTGGTCGCCGCATCTCAAAAAAGATATAGTTGCATTGGAGAATACAGAGAAGGGCATCCAAAATGATAAAGGGGGTGGAACAGCTCCCCTATGAAGAAAGGCTAAATAGGTTAAGGCTGTTCAACTTGAAGAAGCTACAGCTGAGGGGGGATATGATGGAGTCTACAAAATCATGAGAGGACTAGAACGGATAAATGTGTATTGGTTGTTTACTCAGATAATAAGATTAGGGGGCACTCCATGAAGTTAACAAGTAACACATTTAAAACAAATTGGAGAAAGTTCTTTCAATGCACAATTAAGCTCTGGAATTCGTTGACAGAGGATGTGGTTAAGGCAGTTAGCTTAGCTGGATTTAGAAAAGTTTGGACAAGTTCCTAGAGGAGAGGTCCATAAACTGCTATTAGTCAAGATGACTTAGGGAACAGACACTGCTTATTACCAGCATGGGATCTATTTAATGTTTGGGTGCTTGCCAAGTACTTGTATTCTGGATTAGCCTGTCCCACTATGGCAACTTGTTAGGTATGCAAAATAGCTATTCATGCTGTACACACTGGCTTACAGGCCCACAACTCACTGGCTGCTGTTGTTGTTCCTTCTGGTAAGGAGAGGAGATGAGAATGGAGGCCCACAGGGGTAGTGAGCTGGAGTGGGGTTGGGAAAAAGATTATGTATCAGGCTAGAGGGGAGAACGTGAATTGTTTCAGAAATTTATTTTATTAGTGTGTGCTGTATGGCAGAGAGAAGGTCCCAAAATATTTCTGCTTTAGGGCCTCAATGGACAGGCAGTGACTCCACATGGACTGTAAGTGCCAGAACGTCAAGCAAGAGTAATACTACAGGAATCAAAAAATTAAATATTTTTGTTCTCAAACTTTTCATGTTCACAAACTGACCAACTACAGTGAAAAAGCTTAAATCGGGCTATAGAAAATAGAGATGTGCATAGTTTTTTTTTTTATCCTCTTGGGCTTTGCTTCAGGGCCCCCCCGTGGGAAATTCCATTTTTCCCCGCAGTTTGGGGGTTTTTTTCAGGGAGGGGGCCGATTTTCGAGTTAGCGCGCGCTGACTGGTCAAAGTTAGTGTGCTGACCGGAAAAATTTCATTCATTTTTCGGTTCCCCCCAAACCGTACTGAATTAGGCAATTTCGTTGAAATTGCCTAATTCGGGAAAATCAAATGCACATCTCTAATAGAAAATACAGTGGAATTTCCAGTTTGGAAAAAGTGAGTCACTAAATTCTATTCACTGGATGTACCTTCACCAGGACATAGTTTTTTGAGATGGGCAAAATAAATTTTGGATTGAAAATTGAACTCTGCTCAAAATCTGGTTATTTATTTTTAAGCAAAGTTTAAATAGATCACAATCTAACTCGAATAAAACAAGCCTTAAAATATCAAGAAATAAATTCCAATTTTTATCATTTGATTTCAGATCATGATTCATTGAGCTCAGAGGAAATATGTTTTGCTATTCTGTGTCTACAGCACAGGGCACACAGAACATAATTGCCGTCCTGGGTCAGAACAAAGGTCCATCAAGCCCAGTATCCTGTTTCCAACAGAGGCCAATCCAAGTCACAAGTACCTTGCAAGTACCCAAACATTAAATAAATCTCAAGCTGCCATTGCTTATTTGGAATATGTGGCATAGCAACCTCTCCATAAAGTTATGTCTAATGTACTGTAAAAGTATTCCAACCAAAGCTAGTCAGCTGGGGTTCCAGCTTTCTGAAATTGTGATCGCAGATAACCATGTAGTTGCAGAAAGTACCACCCGTCTACTGCTACGTCCCTCACAATCAGTCCACTCACACAGCCTTTTCTAGCTCTGCTGCCCACCTGTCTACCATCTCCAATACCCCCTCTCCCCCAAGCATTGGCTGGAACCATGGCATCGGAATTACGAAAGAAAGGGTAGTAAGAAGAGAGGCATATTTGGGAGGGAGAGAGGTCTGTAGAGAGTTCAGAGAGAAGAAAGGAAGAGTGGAAAGATAAACATGAAATGGAGAAATGAACCATAAAAAGAGCAAAAACAGAATTAACAAGATAATTAAAACAAAGGTTGTAAAAATATGTACTGAAAGCCTGTAAAATGATGTGCAGTGTGCCCCAAAATCTATCCAATAAGCTGCCGCAGAAAACCAGGAGCCTTAGCCATAGGCAGGTTCTCTCAATTCACTGTACTCTGCAGTTCATGACATGACAGCAGTTTAGTAGCATGCAAAGTGGTTCTGCTTACTTTTCCAATTTCTTTTCTTTCATGTGAAGCAAATGACCTGTGGTTCTTCACTGCAACATCCAAAGCCCTTTTCTTGACGTCATCCATTGTTACAAAAAATTCAAATCTAAAACAAAAGAAATGATACAGCAAATTTTACTAAACCTTTTAATAAAGTTGTGTGAGACATTCAATCAGACAATGAAACATCTTGAACGACTGTTTAGCCAAATGGGGAAAAAACAGCCAGGCTGGATTAAGTTCTAATCATGGGGACACTCACTTAGCCAGAATATATCTAGGATAAGAAAAGAAAGCAAAAAGATGTAAGTAGCAGATGCAACTGCATCAGTCACTATAGCGAGATAATTGTTCATGCTGATAGATACAGAGGCAAAAGGATCTGCCTCTAATAGAGCAATTATCTGTTAGCAATTCTAGTAGCCACATTGGCCCTGGATATGACTGGCATTTTAATAGATACCTTTTAAAAAGAACCACATTGTGACCTTGAAAGCTCATGTGGTACTATTTTTTTTTTAATTGGTCCTCTGCTAAGACACCACTCATATCCACAAGGGAATTTCAATCTACATCTGACTACAGACCAGTTAGAACAACGTCAACCCTGGGCACTATACTGGAAACTATTAAAGAAGAGAAAAAAACCAGGAATGATCATCAAGAATCAGCACAGACCTGCCAGAACAAACTGACTGGATATTTCCAGAATATAAGCTGCAAACATGAAATGGCAAGCATGGCAGATATAATTTACTGGGAAAGGCAGATTTGTAAGTTACAGATTAGGTTTAGGAATAACATTTGTTTAGTGGGTAAGATGGGGTGGGCAAACCTTTAGGACAAAGGCCACATGAATTAATCCAAGAACAAGATACAAAAAACCATGGTCTCCTCTTAAGACTAAGGGCTATTATACTTCATCACTTTCAGAGGAAGAAATTCTTAATTTCAAAAGTGGTGAAATTATTGGAAGTTATCATGGCTACAACAGTAAAACTGGACCAGTTTTGGAGGAAAATTGAAAACTATGCAAACGATATGGTTCAAAGGAAAACTGCTGATCCAGAAGCTTAAGCTGATCATCATTATTGGGGTCAGGAAAGAAGTTTTGCCACTGTTTTAGAAACGTAATGGTAATGTTGTTCCTCCTTCCTCCAGATTACTATGATATCCATATTACTGCCCAGATAGGCACTAAAACTGAGGCCCTGATTCAGTAAGAGATTTCCTTAGGTATAGAAAGGGAGAAAACTCTTAGCAATGCAACTGCCTTCTGAGGCACAGCTGTAACAGCAGACAGGATGTACGTCTGCGGGTTTTTTGGATAATAAAAGCTGTTTCTGATTCAGGTATATCCCTGAAAGATGAAAATAGACTGGGTAGTCATTAGAATGTTAACTGGGAAAAATTATCGTCTGCTGAAAGAAACCAAAATACAGGACAAGTTAATAGTACACATGCTATCAACTTTTAATGGGAAGAATGCTTCTAGAGTGGAGGAGTAGCCTAGTGGTTAGAGCAGAGGGCTACGAACCCACGGTTAGAGCAGTGGGCTACGAGTCCCACTGTTACCCCTTGTGACCCTGGGCAAGTCACTTTACCCTCCATTGCCTCAGGTACAAACTTAGATTGTAAGCCCTCTGGGGATAGGGAAATACCTATAGTACCTGAATGTAATTTATTTATTTATTTAATATTTCTATACCGGACTGCTTTGAAGTGCTGAAAAAAAAGTGCAAAAAGCAGAATAAATAAATAAAACAGGGAATCCAAGAAAACAGTAAATATCTATTGGGAATATAACAGGAGAGGACAAGTAAGCTAGCGATTCCATTAAGAACAGGTGGAGATGGTATCTAGCAAAGGTACCCCATCAACCAGAGCGTATTTACTATGGTTGGAAAAATGGTCTCTTAGAAGTGGATTCAATGTGTAGGTGACATTTTTCTTTTATTCTCATTTGTTTTCAGCTGGGTTTAAACATTTTCTAAAATTCATTGGCTATACTTGAGAGCATACAAAACAGTTGAGATTCGTAAGCAACAAGTTTATAAGAGCTATGAGTTTGGTACAGTATGGCTTAGTTACCACTGTCGAAGAAGAAGAGCCGAACAAGTACACAGTCCAAAAACTTAGATAATGTTGTCAAATATCTTCTTTGCTTTATTATTTTATAAGCGGCTACTCCAAGAGCTCAATACAGTATACAGTAGTTGTCAACCAGGTCCCCCGACATGGACTGTGTTTTGCCCAGAGCTGCGGCTTGGAGTAACCGCTTATAAAATATAAAAGCAAAGAAGATATTTGATTGACAACATTATCTACTTTTATGGACTGTGTACTTGTTCTGCTCTTCTTCATGTGTAGATAATTGTTGAAGAGCAGTATTTCTCCTATATACCATTGTTGGATTAGTTACCACTGTAACAAACCCCATACTATAACTACTATACTATATTTAAGAAAACAGCAACCAACTTCCCTAAGGGAAGGGCAATAAGCAATTTTTGCCCTGAAACAGTCACACTCCTCTCTGGTAGCCTCTTGAAAATGGCCAGAGCCCACAGGTTGTTTTTTGCTGCCTCTGCTACCCTTTTAGACTGCCCCTTTCATCTCCCCAGGCTGACAGCCTAGGTAGCCATAGTTGCCTCTTCTGAGACCAACCCTTCCACTGCTATTCAAGTGGCAGCTGGAGCCATTCCTTTGTAGGCCATCATCTTTTGTCCTGCAGCAGGAACCCAAGTGTAAGGCCTACCAGGCTCTTATCAACGTGAAAAACATCTTGCTAGTCCTAACAGTAGGAGTGTATTGGGTGCTCTCCAATACACAGTTTTTCTGAGCATGCACAGACTTTCCCATGTAGCTGCCCCACCATGCAAATCTCCTCGGTCTTTTCATCTGCTTATGCAAACAGACATATTTTCCTCTCCACAGTCGCTAGTCTAATGTTTTGGTAGTAGAGTTATTTATTTTTAATTTTTCAGGCAAGTCTCCAAAAGGTTTGTTAAAAAAGTGTTTTGGGTTTTTTTTGTAAAAAACTGGACAGCCTTTTTTTTTTTCTTTGCAGGTAAGGCTTCGAAAGATGTCCCTTGTGTGACTCATATATCCCTCACAGACTGCTATGATAGCTGTGTATAGTATTTGGACCATTCTCACGATATACCAAATTGTACTGCTTGTGTGTGTGTATTTCTCAGAGGGAAAGAAAGGAAAAAAAAAAGTCTTACGCTAAAAGGCTTTTCTGGAGTTGCCTCAGACATCAAGAAATAAGAGGAAACTATTGAAAGCTAAGGGACATTCACCTAATTTTAAGAAGGTAAAGTTCTCTCATGCTAAGCGCCATGAGTCAACACACTCAGCATGGGCACAATTCCCCTTAGAACATAAGATTTACCATACTGGGTCAACCAAAAGGTCCATCAAGCCCAGTATCCTGTTTCCAACAGTTCCAATCCAGGTCACAAGTATCTGACAAGATTCCAAAAGGTTGGTAGATTCCATGCTGCATAGCCCAGGGATACGCAATGGATTTCTCCAAATCCACATTAATAATTGTTTATGGATTTTTCTTCCAGAAATGCCAAATCTTTTTTAAACCCAGCTATATTAACAGCTTTTCTCATATCCTCTGGCAATAAATTCCAGAATTTAATTATGTGTTGAGTAAAAAAAATGTTTCTCCTATTAGTCTTAAATGTATTACCTAGTAACTTCATTGCATGTTCTCTAGTCTATACTTCTTGAAAAAGTAAACAACTGATTCGCATTTACTTGTTCCACTCCACTTTATCATATTTCCCCTCAGCAGTCTCTTCTCCAAGCTGAAGAGCCCTAACCTTTTTAGCCTTTCCTCATAGGGGAATTGTTCCATCTTCTTTATCATTTTGGTCACCCTTTTTGAATTCTGCTATATCTTTTTTTGAAATGCAGTGACCAGAATTGCACACAATACTCAAGGTGCAGTTGCATCATGAAGCGATACAGAGGCACTATGATATGCACTGCTTTATTCTCCATTCTTTTCCTATTACTTCCTAGCATGCTATCTGCTTTCTTGGCCACTGCCACACACTGAACAGAGGATGACTCTGCCTAGATTCTTTTTCTGGGTGGCAGCTCCCAATGTGGAACCTTACATTGTTTAGCTATAATTTGGACTGTTCTTAACTATGTGCATCACTTTGTACTTGTCCACATTAAATGTTATCTGCCCAGTCTCATAAGGTACTCTTGCAATTTCTTATAATCCTCTTTGAATAATTTTGTATCATAAAAAATGTGTTCACCTCACGCAATGGGCTCATCTCTAGGACATTTAAAAATGTTAAAAAGCAGTGGTCCCAGTACAGATCTCTGGGGCACTCCACTATTCACCTTTCTCCACTGAGAAAACTGACCTTTTAGCCCTACTCTATTTTCTATCTTTTAACCAATTCTCAATCTACATCAGAACATTGCCTCCTATCCCATGACCTTTTCATTTCATCAAGAGTCTCTCATGAGGTACCTTGTCAAACACATTCTGAAAACCCAAATACACTATATTAACTGGCTAACCTTTATCCACAATTATTGCCTTGAAAAAAATATAGAAGATTGGCGAGGCAAGACTTCCCTTAGCTGAATTCATGTTGGATTTGTCCCATTAAATTATGACTTTATGTTTATAATTTTGTTCTTTATAATTTCAACCATTTTTCCCAGCACTGTCATCAAGCTCACTGGTCTGAAGGTTCCTGGATCACCCCTGGAACCTTTTTAAAAACTGATGTTACATTGGCCACTTTCCTATCTTCCCATAAAGAGGGAGGTAAGTCATGCTTTTCAGTGCAGGAAAATACCGGCACTGTACCCTCAAACTTTCAGCACAGAAATGCAGAAGACATCATCGGTGGGGCAGGACTTAGATAAAAAGTCATTGTGGGGCAACAACAGCAGAATCTCTCTTTGATGCAATACAAAATAAATTCCATTTCCTATGCCAGTCCTAATTCCAGAATCAGATAGCTTTTCACCAGCAATTCCACCACAAAAAAAAAAGATCATGCCTTCATAGAAAGGATGTGGTTAGAATTTGTGAAGTATGATTTCTGAAATGTCAAAATGGCCTCCTCCACCACTAGAAGAGAGATCTTCTATGTTGGACACCATGGCTTCCAAACTGGATACTCAATCCACGATTCCATCTTATCAAGATGGAGATAAAATGATCCAACTAGAAATCCATTCCTAGGCACCAAAACTGTCATCCAAGGATAGGTCATCATGAGAACATCTCAGGATGGTTCAAAGTTGTCCTATGTTTTTTATTTCTTCTCATTCCGACAACGTGGAGTCCACAGGTCTTCCCTCAAATCCTTCATTTCAATATCCCAGGAGTACATCACCTCCTGGAAGATATAGCATACCCGGCTTTTATCCAGAAGATACCTTGTGATGTACAAGAGGAACTGGAACCTACAAATTATGTATTTGGTTTCCTTAAATACATTCAATCACTCAAAACAAGAAAAGCAGTTCCAATACACAGACTTCTGCAGGAACGTCAAGCAAGAATGTAGGAAACACCTTTGTTTATCGTTCTGAAATTGGTCTGGTCTGTCCTGTCTGTATCCAGCTACTTCAGACCTTTAACATCCTCTGAGAACATCAGTCACAAAACTTTGCTCTTAAGTCCACTTTTCTCCTTTAGGCTTCCCATAGCAATCTGATTACCAATGAAACTGCCAGAGTGTAATTGCTGATGTCAGCTGCTGGCAAATGTTGAAAAATAAGATAGTCAAGCTAATAGGGGTGTTAAAAACAGCTGCATTTTAAATTGTGTCAGGGATTTGGAAAGATAAAGCTGCATTGTGGTATCTGGTATTGTAGTGCCATGTTGAAAGCAGATTAGATATCCTTTGAATGCCTATGGATGTCAGTGATGTTGAGTAGAAAGGGACTTAGGGTTCACGTGCTCATTTCCTCCATTTCTGCTTTGCTCTCACTGTAAAACAACATGTGGAGTTATTCTTACAATAGGACTGCAGGAAAGGAACTCTTACTTCCTGCTCCCTCCTATTCAAGTTACCCACAGGAGGTACTTTTCTGCTTGCTCTCAGAAGCAAAGCTTTATTTTGGGCATTGAGCAATATTTAGGATGTATTTTATTTATATAAATGGAGTGTGTCTACTTTATTGTGGGAACAGCCAACTCCAGTCCTCAAGAGCCACAAACAGGTCTGATTTTCAGGATATCCACAATGAATGTTCATGAGAGCGATTTGCATGCATCGTCTCCATTTTATGCAGCTCTCTCACATTGTATCATCTTGAAAACCAGATTGGTTTGTGGGTCTTGCAGATTGAGTTGGCCACACTTGTTTTATTGTATTTTTATGTATTGTGAACAGCTTTGGGTCCAGAATTGGAGGAAGGCAGTATACAAAAAAATTAGACATTAAATACAGGGTGCAAACAGCTCCAGGTCATCTCAAAGTCAACATCAATGAGTAGAAATGGAGTGTGTTAAGTGCAACATTTAACACACATTCTAACTCCTTCCTGGTAAAAATGCCAAGATGCTGGATGGCGTGGGCAAGATGATTTTCCAGGCAGTTGCGTTAAACTCCAAGATAGCTGCTCACTACTTACATATGCACTCCTCAAGACCAGTGAGTTGGAAAGCAGGGGTATATGGGTAAGCATCTTGTCAGGTCTGACTATGATGGCTTATGATATTTCTTCGAGATTTGTAATGGCTATTGGATCCAAAAGACTGGCTTGGTTTTATGCTTCGGGACTCGAGAGGCTATGCTTGACAAACTTGCTACTGCTATTTGCACAGGCAATAGTCTTTTCAGTAGATACCATTAAACTTCACTGTACTACTCTCTTCACCTTTCAGCGACTTCTATGGAGCCAGCCCTCTTCCAGTTTTTCAGAAGGCAATTCTTCTAGTCTAGAAGAATATACTACCAATATCCTTATCAAAGTCATCATCTGAGGATTATGGATCTATCACAATCCAAGTCTCTACAACAGATTCAAGTATACATTAGTCAGAGCTTTTAACTATAATCTCAGCAATCTTTCCTGCTGAAATTAAACAGTTATTCAGTGGAGGGGTGAAGGAGAGGACTACAGTACTTCAAACAAGCATGTTCACTGCTGACACAGGACTGATGGATGCTCAAAATCATCAACCAAGGGTTCCAATTAAATCTTAAGTATTCTCCCCCAAATAAATATATTGGGAGTCTGAACCTCTATTTCTTCAGCAGGAGCTCTCTTTCCTTCTACTGGCCAATGAAGTACAACCAGTTTCCATTTACAAGAAACAAACACATTTCTATTCCAGGTACTTCCCAACTCAAAAAAAAAAAAAGAGGGACAGGTGGTCTTGGACCTCAGGAATCTCAAATTTCTGAAGGAGAAAAATTCAGAAAGAATTCTCTGGATACCTCTCTTCCTTAATTAGAAAACAATACCTGGCTTTCAGATCTCAATATGCTTAGGCACACAACTTGATACACAATGCACACAGGAAGTTTTTGCTTCACTATAATGGAGGGGACATTATCAGTATCATATTCAGCCTCTCAACATTCAGAGTTTTTACAAAGTGCCTAATAGTTGGCATAGTTCAACTAAGGATAAACACATTTTTTTTATTCCCTTCCTGAACTGGCACATAGGTCATTTCCTTCAGGAAGTTCAGTCTTCCACCTTCTGTACTATGATCACTCTCCAGTCCCTAGGTTTCCTCATCTATTTTCCAAAATCCAACAACGAAGCCTTCTCAGCTAATGGCCAGAGGTGTGCCAAAGATACATAACAAGAGAAAGTGTTTTATCTCAGAGGGGCAAACAAGTAGCAAGATATATCTTGAAACAAAATCGGCATCAGGTCCCTTTGCCCACTTCTTCATGAAGATGTTGGATCAGATAGCAGCAGTCGTGTCACACCCTTTTCACATGGCAGTAAAATTCCAGTGGAACTAGCTTCTTTAACCAGTGTCAGATAGGATGAAGATTTCCATCAGTTTTACCCAGTCTCTGAATCGATGGTTGGATTATTCCAATCTGTTAAAAGGTCAATTTGTTTTCCCAACGATAATAATTTTAAGAAAATCTAACCACTGATGCTTCTGATCAGGGCCTCTGCTCCTAGGGAAACTGGTCACAGAAAGAGAAATGACTTCATATAAATCACCATCAGTAGGAACAGGTTTCAATGCTCTAAAAGGAGCTCACTCCATGAAAAGATGCAATTAACCCAGACAACCAAGTACCAATGGTCTACATCAACAAAGAGATAAATCGGGATCTCACAAACAGATCTGGAAACGGACAACCTCTCTCAGGATGTTTGACAGCTGTTTAAATTCTTGCAGACCATAAACTGATAGACAGCCTAAGAAATAACTTCAGCCCCACAAAATTTTGCTGCATGATCAAACAGCACAAGAACTTTTTAGGCTTTGGGGCACTCTACACATAGACCTCTTTACAATATTTCTCAGCAACGGACAGAATGGCTGCAGATGCTTTTCCATTCCATGTAATCCAGGATTCCTTTATGCATTTCCCTAATTCCACTCACATCCAAGACAGTACAAACTGAGAAGGAAAAAAGAACAAATGATTGATAGCCCCATTTTGGCAACACCTAGCTCTTCATCAATCACTAAGACTGAGGATATTCCCAGCCCTCATCACACAGTGCAACAGTAATCTCCTGCATCTCAACCTTCAATCTTTGGCTTTGACTGTTTGGCAGTCACCTAGTGTCATCGATGTGAATACTCACAGAGGTTAAGATGGTTGTTTTTCCTTCAAGGAAGCACTAAGAAAATCTAACAACTTTAAATGGAAAAATATACTCTATTTTAGTTAAGACCTCTCTAAAATGTCCTCTCTCTCTGTTTACTACAATATCTACTATACCTAACTCAGGTTTGGAAACCAACTCTGTCAGCGTTCACCTTAGCATTATAGCAGGATACCATAACGACTGGGATGGTGCCATTCCCCAACCCCACCCCTCTCAACCAACCTACAGCTACCAGATTCATGAAAGGGATCATTAATCTGAAACCACCTATAACAGATTGTTCCTTGGGATCTAAATGAGGTTGTTGCTCAGTTGATGAAGCCTCCTGAACCACTGATGATAATGGATCTCAAATTTCCTTTCATGGAAAGTCATACGTTTAATGGCAGTTACTTCTGCCCAAAGAAGAAGCAAAATTTAAATCCTCGTCTCATACTCTCCTTGTACTCAAATTTATCAGACTAATTTAAAAAAAAATATCTACAGTTTCTACCATAAGTGGTCCTCTCAATTTAATTTAAATCAATCCATTGTATTGGCAAAGTTCTTTCCAAGACACCAAGTCTATAAAGGTGAACAGGATCTTCATATACTAACTGCAGAGGAGCTTTATTGTTCTATTTGGAAAGAATAAAATCCTACAGAAAGTCTTCAATTGTTTGTCTATTAACCCAGTCAAGCAAGAGATTTCAGTTACAAAGGGGACTTTATCTACTTGGATATCCTATTGCATCACCTTTGTTACAATCATCAGGACTACATTTTCAAAATAAAGTAAAAGCTCATCATATTAGGACTATGGAAGCTTCCTGGGAACATCTTCACTCGGCTTTCATCACAGAAATATCTGCAGAGCTCCTTTTTGTCTTCCAATCATACTTTTACAGATCACTGTCTAGAAAACGCTTTGCATCAATACCGTAGCTTTGGTCAGGCAATTCCTGAAAGCTTATTTAATTTGTTCAACTCTAACCTCCAACTATTAACACAAATTATGGGTTGCAATGATTTACTAAGATACACAAACTAATCATAGACAACTCTCAGCTTGGGCATCCCCATCTGTGTGGCTATCTATCCTGCTTGTCTACAGAGAGAGCTAAGTTACTTGTGACATGTTCTCCATTGCAGAATAAAGTCAGCCACACAATCCCTCTAACCTTCCACTCAGAGCTAAAATGCTTGCTGTAAAGACCGAGAAGACTCGTGTGGGAAGTTCCTTAAATGCTCAGAAAACCCTTTTTTTTTTAAGCTCTGTGTTTCTCTGTCTTTCCACTGTTGGTCAACATTTTATTTTATTTATTTATGAACTTTTAATATACCGACATTCGTAGAACACATCACGCCGGTTTACAATTAACTCAAAGAAAGGAAAATGTAGAGATTACTTACCTGATAATCTCGTTTCCTTAGTGTATGCAGATGGACTCAAAACAAGTGGGTATAGTGTGCTCGTGCTAGCAGTTGGAGATGGATCTGACGTCAGCATGGGTACATATACCCCCGCAGGAAGTGCAGCAATTCAATAATCTTCCTTGCAAAAGCTTTATGGATATATGTGTAACTGACCAATCGATTAAATGAACAGGATTACCCTGGCCGATTGAAAGTAGCTGGAGACCGCCAGTGTTCTCAACCGGAAGGCGTCGACACCCGGCAGGGTGGATGCCCTATATAAGAAAACATTGCTTACCGTGAGTCGGTGAATCCCCGTGTATACCTGCAGCCGGGCGGGATGCTGAGTCCATCTGCATACACTAAGGAAAACGATTATCAGGTAAGTAATCTCTACATTTCCTAGCGTGTAGCAGATGGACTCAAAACAAGTGGGATGTACAAAAGCTACTCCCGGACTGGGTGGGAGGCTGCCCGAGGTCCATTCAGGATTGCCCTTGCAAATGTTGTGTACTCCCTGGCCTGGATGTCCAGACAGTAGAATCTGGAGTAGGTATGGAGGGAGGACCACGTTGCCGCTTTACATATCTCTGCCGGCGACAGCATCCTAGTTTCTGCCAAGGAGGCCGCCTGTACTCTGGTATAGTGAGCCTTGACCCGTAGAGGTGGTGGTTTTCCCGCTTCTACGTAGGCTGCCTTGATCACTTCTTTGATCCAGCGGGCGATGGTTGCCCGTGAGGCCGCTTCCCCTTGCTTCTTCCCGCTGTGAAGGACGAACAGGTGTTCCCGTCTTTCGTACTGCTTCCCGACGTTTCCAGGTATCTGGACAGCAGTCTGCCTATGTCGAGATGGCGCAATATTCGACCTTCTCCGACTTCTTCAAACCTTCCGTGGTTGGCAAGGATATGGTTTGGGTTGAGGTGGAAGTGAGAGACTACTTTGGGTAAGAAGGAAGGAACCGTGCGAAGATGGATAGCCTCTGGAGTGATTCTGAGAAAACGGATCACGGCAGGACAGCGCTTGTAGCTCCGAGATGCGGCGTGCTGAGGCATACGGCCAGCAGGAACAACCATCATCAAGGTTAACAAACGGAGGGACAGGCCTCAAGGGGGTCTGAAGGCGGGTCCCGCTAGGAATTCCAAAACTAGGTTGAGGTTCCACAGGGGTACTGGCCACTTCAGTGGTGGGCGAATGTGTTTGACTCCTTTCAGAAAACGTGAAACGTCTGGGTGTGTGGCAATGCTGTTGCAGTCACTCCGGGGACCGTAGCAGGATAGCGCTGCCACCTGAACCTTGATTGAACTGAGGGACAGACCCTTCTGAAGGCCATCATGCAGGAACTCCAAAATGATGGGGATCATAGCGGCATGTGGATTGGTGCTGTGAGTGTCGCACCAGGCTTCAAATACTCTCCAGATCCTTATATATGTCAGTGATGTGGAGAACTTGCGTGCTCGGAGGAGTGTATCTATTACCGGCCCCGAGTATCCTCTGTTCTTCAGTCTAGCCCTCTCAATGGCCAGACCGTATGAGAGAATTGAGCTGGATCCTCGTGGAGGATGGGACCTTGCCACAGCAGGTCCCTGTGTGGAGGCAGGGGTAGTGGATTCCCTGCCAGTAGTCTTCTCATGTCTACGTACCAGGGTCTTCTTGGCCAGTCTGGGGCCACTAGAAGAACTAGGCCTCTGTGCCACTGAATCTTGTGTATAGTGGCTCCCAGCAGGGGCCATGGAGGAAAAGCATATAGCAGGATCCCCTGAGGCCATGGCTGTACCAGGGCGTCGATCCCGTGGGAGAGAGGATCTCGCCTGCGACTGAAGTATCTGGGTACTTGAGCGTTGGACCTGTCCGCTATTAGGTCCATGCCCGGAGTCCCCCACTGATGCACAATCATCTGGAAAGCTGTGGGCGACAGCTGCCATTGCCCCGGGTTTAGGCTTTCTCGGCTGAGGAAGTCTGCCGTGGTGTTGTCCTTTCCGGTGATGTGGACGGCGGAGATGTCCTGGAGATTTGCTTCCGCCCAAGTCATCAGGGGGGCTATTTCTAGGGATACCTGTCGGCTTCTGGTTCCGCCCTGTCGGTTGATGTATGCCACTGTGGTGGCGTTGTCAGACATCACTCTGACCGCTCTGTTTCGAAGTGTGCGGGCAAATCGCAGGCATGCTAGCCTGGACTGCCCGTGCCTCTAGTCGGTTGATGTTCCACCCCGGCTCTTCTTCGTAGTGTGCTCCCCATCCATTCAGGCTGGCATCCGTAGTGAGCAGGGTCCAGGTTAGGGAGGACATTCTTGACCCCCGGCTCATGTGGCTAGGCTGCAACCACCACCCGTAGCTGATTCCGCACTCTGGCTGGTAGAGGTAGGTGTACGGTGTAGTTCTGTGATCGTGGGCTCCACCGAGATAGGAGGGCACGTTGTAATGGTCTCATATGAGCCCGTGCCCATGGTATCACCTCCAGAGTGGATGCCATCAGGCTGAGGACCTGTAGGTAATCCCAAGCTGTAGGCCGGGTGGCGCTCAGCAGGGCCTGCAGACGATTCCTGAGCTTTGATCTCCTCTTGGAGGTCAGACTAAACTTGTCTTCTTGGGTGTTGAATCAGACTCCTAGGTATTCCAGCGACTGAGAAGGCTGTAGGGAACTTTTGTTCAAGTTTACTACCCATCCTAGGCTTTCCAGAAGAGCTATAACTCTGTTGGTTGCCTGGTGGCTCTCCTCCGGTGACTTTGCCCTGATCAGCCAGTCGTCCAGGTAGGGATGGACGAGGATTCCTTCCTTCCTGAGGGACGCCGTGCCACTACTACTATGACCTTGGTAAAGGTCCGCGGCGCGGTGGCTAACCCAAAGGGTAAAGCTCGGAACTGGAAATGTTGGTTCAGGACTTTGAAGCGTAAATAGCGCTGGTGATCCCGATGGATTGAGATATGCAAGTAGGCTTCCGACAGGTCTAGGGATGTGAGAAACTCCCCTGGCTGTACTGCATTCTTGACAGACCGCAGAGTTTCCATGCGAAAGCTGGGGACCCGTAGGTGTCGGTTGACTGACTTGAGGTCCAAGACGGGCCTGAAAGTGCCCTCCTTCTTGGGTACTATGAAATAAATGGAATAATGCCCAGAATTTATCTCCCATGCAGGAACTGGGATTATAGCTTTTAGGGACAGGAGCCTCCGCAAGGTAACCTCTAGTGCCGCCCTCTTGAGGGGTGAACAAGGAGATTCCACAAACTTGTCCGGTGGGAGCCGACGAAAGTCCAGGTAATACCCTTCTCTGATGATGGCGAGGACCCACTGGTCCGAAGTAATCGCGACCCACCTGTGGTAGAAGAGGGTTAGCCTGCCTCCTATGGCTGCTCCCCCCGGATGGGTCGGCTGATTGTCATTGTGGGGTGCGGCTGGGACCGGAACCCGAGCCAGTTCTCCTCTTGTTGTGCTTAGTCCGAAAGGACTGGTTCCTGGCCTGAGAACGAGGTGCTTGGTAGCGAGCCCTGTAAGGATTGAAGCGCTGAGAGTTTCTACCTCTGGATGGCCTAGGAAAAGGGCACTGGCTCCTCCTTGACCTGTCTTCTGGTAGACGGGGTAGTGGAGAGGCGCCCCATTTATTGGCCAGTTTCTCGAGGTCGCTGCCGAACAGGAGGGATCCCTGAAAGGGCATTCTTGTGAGACGCATCTTGGAGGAGGAGTCGGCCGACCAATTACGTAGCCAGAGCTGTCTCTTGGCTGCCACTGAGGAGGACACTCCCTTGGCTGCCGTACGGACTAGGTCGGAGGCTGCGTCAGTGAGGAACGAGAGAGCCGATTCCATCTCTTCTCCCGGGGTGTTGTTCCTAGCCTGTGATAAACAGGAACACGTCACCACGGTGCAGCAGGTCGCAATTCGTAGGGACATGGCTGCCACCTCAAAGGCTTGTTTCAGAATGGCATCCATGTCATGTGCATCCTTGAGGGCCGCCCCCCCCCTCCACCGGAATGGTGGTGCGCTTCACAATTGTGCTAACTATGGCGTCTACCTTGGGGCACTCCAGCAGCTCCCTGGTTGCCGGGTCTAAGGGGTACATGCCAGACAAGGCCCGACCCCCTTTGAATGAAGCCTCCGGCGCATTCCACTCCAGATCGATTAGCTGCTGTGCTGCTTGTAGGAGGGGAAAATGGCGAGCCATTTGGCGCAGGCCCTCTAGCAGGGGGTTAATTCTAGGTGCCCCTGGGGTGTCATGGCCCGGGATAGCCAGCTCCGACAGGCATTGAGAGACCAGGCCTGGGAGATCCTCTTTCAGAAAGAAGCGTCTCATGGTCCAATATGGTTCTATCCCTGAGGGAAGTTCTCCCTCCTCGGGGGGCTCGTCGTCTTCCTCAGAGCAATCCAAATCCCCATAAGTGGGGCTTCCGGGTGGCCGTGCCTAGGTCTTGAGGGTCCAGGGGCCGGGTCCTCCGGTATGTATGGACCCGTTCGGGGATCAGACTGCATTCTGACAAAGGCATGAATCCCCTTAAATAATTCCACCCAGG
This sequence comes from Rhinatrema bivittatum, assembly GCF_901001135.1. Taxonomy (NCBI): domain Eukaryota; kingdom Metazoa; phylum Chordata; class Amphibia; order Gymnophiona; family Rhinatrematidae; genus Rhinatrema; species Rhinatrema bivittatum. The sequence continues at coordinate 18,920 of NW_021820972.1, forward strand.
AGAGCGAAGCAGGATCTGGCCTTAGGGGCACCAGGTCTCTCGGGTTCCCTGGCTGCTCACCGCGGCTTGCTAGGTCCGGGGTGTTTCCTGAGGAACTGGCAAGTGTGCTGGGCTGGGACCGGTCCTGGCCTGGAATTCCCAGGGCCTCCTCACATTGGGCACATAGGGAGTCTGCTTCCTCGCTTTGTGTGGCTCTGAGGTTGCATGCTGAGCAGAGGCTTAGAGCTCTTATGCCTGATTCTGGAGGTGCCGGCTCTGCGGACGCATGGGCTCTCTTACGCTCCATCTCGTCTGTTATCTTCTCCCAGCTGGGGTCTGCGCTTTGTAATATGCACGAAAGATGTACGCCTACCAATATGCGCTTATCTACGGGTGCTTAGCAACATGCGTTTATCAACGTGCGCCGATCCACGGGCGGCGCCCTATCAACGGGCGCCCTATCAACGGGCGCCCTAGCAACCTGCGACTAGCAACCTGCGCCTAGCAACCTGCGCCTAGCAACATGAATCCAGGTGACTTCTATCGAATATGTGCCCAAGTATTTTCGGGCGCCTAACATATACGCCCTTCGCCTATGCGCTCAGTCTAGCCTGTGCACTAGAGCGCGGCGACGAACCAGGTCCGAAGGCGACAGCGAGCAGGCAGGCAAGATGGCGACCTCCTTGACGAGTGCCATGTAGGCAGACTCCGCTGATCCTCGCTTCCTCGGAGACCAACAAGTAAAGATGTACGCCTTACCTTGTCTTCGGCGCTTCCCGGCTGCGACCCGGGCGGTCTCCGGCTGCGGGGGGGGGAGGGTGATTACCGACACTGCCGCGCCCGAGGAAGTGCACCCGCTGCCTCTAGGCCGCGCCCAAACTCGTCTCGCTCGGGGGCCAAGTCCTCACCGGGACAGAGGCTGCCTCTAAGCCGCGCCCGAGCCCTTCTCACTCGGGGGCTAGGTCCCTGCCGAGAGCCGGCCACCGGACCGAGGCTGTTACCTCCGAGGGACCACGGAAATCGCCTTGGGAAACTCAACTGGGGGAGGGACCGAATGGTATCACCACAGGAGTGCGGGGCTAGTCTTCAGGTAGGTTTCTTCTATGAATTTAGTCGTTAGAATTTGGAAAAACGCTCAGCGAGCATGAGGTAGCTCCAAACTGCTTTGGAGACGGAAATTACTGAATTGCTGCACTTCCTGTGGGGGTATATGTACCCGTGCTGCCGTCAGATCCGTCTCCAACAGCTAGCACGAGCACACTATACCCACTTGTTTTGAGTCCATCTGCTACACGCTAGGAAATTACATTTAACGGGGGGTGGGGCGAGGGGAGCAGGCAAGAAAAGGGGAGAAAAGAAGGGCTGGGAACGAGAGGGACTAAGAGTAGAATACTGAAACGAAGTAAAGAGGAGAAAGTGGAGAGGAACCAAAATAGCTATAGAAACTTACTATATTTACATCACTGGGAGAGTACCATAAAGTAACTGGGCTAGCTATATACATAAATATACTGTAAGGTGAGTTCTGCAAGAAAATCACCAATTGTGTGGCTGATTTTCTACAGAGAATACCTATGACAAATGAGCAACTAAACTTTCATGGCTCGTCCCCAGAGGGAGGGTTCTGTCTGTATCAAAGCACTTCAGCTCCAAGAAAATTATTTCTTGATACTGGTGATACCAGTATAGAAAGGTTAGAGATATTACCAGCTATATATAAAGCATTTTCTTTCGGGTTTTAGGTTAATTATCAAATATTACTTACTTCTCATCATATTGGGGATTTAATGTTTTTCTCTTAACCATAGTTTTTTTTCTATTTGGCCATCTTCTGTCTGGAAGTAGATAGATACGGACGTATGGATCTGCTCCACTGTCCGAACACTGAATCAAGTTTCTGTATGGTTGAAAATAAAGAGAAGTCAAGCATTTGATGTTGCATATATTCAAGACCAGAAGAACATTGTTAATATATTTACTGAACTCAGTCAAATAAGTGGCTCATTCCCAATACAAGTTACAAATAGCAACAACTTGGAGCCATGCTACAAAACTGCAAATTCAATAAACGTCCAATCGCACAACATAGAATGCATGGAAATGAAAAAGCATTTTATTAAAAATAAATGTCAATAATAAAAAAAAAATCAACAGCAAGATAGTTCAAAGTGGACAGGATTAGACTGTGTTCTGCCGAGCAGAGCAGCTTTCTAGGTACAGAGTAGGCAGCTCAGCTACTCACTAGAAAAAGGAATTTCATCAGCAGATGACTAAATGTTCAGATACACCTCAGATAAGACTTTGGATGTTTTCTTTTGGTCCAGCAATTTCTTACCAATTCTTTAGACTTCCACCTCAAACCTCCATTGGCTTACAGTGTCATAAGCTACTACCTGGGTTTTCCCCCTCCTATATATATATATTTTTTTAAATATTGCCCTGCCAACTCAGTTCAACCATTGCATCGTCAATCCTCAGAGTTTACCACCAGAACCCAGTCAATGCTGACCCAAGCCTGGATACAAGGTGTCAGCTGTTAAGCAATGGCTGTGAACACTGCCTCCGCAACATCCTCAGCCAGCCTTGGGATGAAACCCAGGTCTTCTGCAGGTTAATGTGTACCATTACCATAAGATGATTTGTATTGAACTATCTTATAAGGTTAATGTTATGTTATGACCCGTTTTACTGTTAATAGCCACCTCTGTTCTTTGTATCGCCCTGAGCGAACGTTACTGTTGCATTGTAAACCGTTGTGATATGTATATTTTACAGGAACATCGGTATAGAAAAGCACAAAAATAAATAAATTACCACTGAGCCTGCCAAAGGCTGCTGAGTTTTAACTACATCAGATTTAATCAAAGATAGTCACATACACAGGAGCAGTGCTATGTAGTGTCAGTGCTGCTGCGTCTGGAAGACTAACTGGTCAGAGGACTGCTCCCTACCATGCTTAAGAGGCATCTCTCACCCAGTAAAAATTTCTAATATCTGTCAATAGTAGTCATTTGTTATTACATAACCATGGTTATTGAATTAACAAAGAAATATACTGCTTTCATCTGGTATTACCTGTAAATAGTGGTTTATATATTCACATTAAATTGTATGGTTTATCATGAAAAAAATAAGGAAAATATGATTAATGTATAGTCGGGCAAGGATAAACCAAACCCCTGCCAAATCGAAACTGCACTCAACTATGCCATCCACTTCACTGATCCCCAGCTGGCAGCAGGAGTCACATTTAAGTAAATCTTTTCTCCTGCTGCCGCAAGGCCGATCTCACAGCTTTTAATGCGAGATTGGCTGCATGACAGCAGCAGATGGCGATACATCAACGCAATTCCTGCTACAATCCATGCCACAAAGAACCCGTGACCCAGCAAGCCGCCAGCAAAAGATAAAAACCTTGTAGACATGAGGTTCGCTTGTTAGCAAAAAATGCACGCTTTAAAGCATTCCTAGATAAAAACCTTGTAGACATGAGGTTCGCTTGTTAGCAAATAATGCACGCTTTAAAGCATTCCTTACAATCCGCTTGGGATACCCTCTAGATAAAAACCTTGTAGACATGAGGTTCGCTTGTTAGCAAATAATGCACGCTTTAAAGCATTCCTAGATAAAAACCTTGTAGACATGAGGTTCGCTTGTTAGCAAGCGAACCTCATGTCTACAAGGTTTTTATCTAGAGGGTATCCCAAACGGATTGTAAGGAATGCTTTAAAGCGTGCATTATTTGGGTTTTGTTTTTTTTTTATTCTTTATCAATTATTAAACATTTAGTTACATAAAAAATATCTTGTAACAAGAAATAATACAGATCAAAAGGAAAAAATTATCCAAATCAGAGAATTGTCAACTTCTAGTTAAAGTACTATAATTTTCTGTATTGATCAAATAGGAAATTCAGGAGTAGTAAACTAAATGGAGCATACCACAAAAGCAAATTACTAAAAATAGGAAACTGAGGTATCCCTCCTCATTTATTTTCCTTTGCCTGACTTTCATTTCCCAGTAGTGAATCAAGATGTTCAGGAGTTGTAAACACATAATTGTTACCCTTGAATTTAACAAAACATTTACATGGATATTTTAACAGGAATTGTCCTCCCCCCTCAATTACTCTTTTCCTATAGGTTAAGAAGTTCTTCCTCCTTAATTGTGTGGATTTAACAAAATCTGGATAAATCCAGACTTTTTGCCCGTAGAAATTTTTCTCTCTATTTCGAAAATTTTTTTTTAATACATTCTCCTTATCTGATATAAATGCAAAAGAAATCAATAGAGTAGCTCGTTTATCAATACTTATTTCTTCCTGACTTCATCAAGAAGTCTGTTAAATTCATAGATGTATCAGTAACCACTTCCCTTTGATCTTCAGGTTCTCTACTTTTTACAGTTGTATTCAAGTAAAAAGCTCTAGTTATAGTAGGTATACATTTTTCTGGTATCCCCAATATTTGTACCACATATGATCTAAACAACTCAGTTGGGCTTATTTTATCCATCTTAGGAAAATTTGTAACCCTTAAATTAAAAGCACGGGTATGATTTTCTAAAAATTCTATTTTTCTTTGAATTTCTCCTTCTGCTTTTATTTGTATATTTTGAATTTTCTCTATTTGTGTTACACGATTTTCTATCTTAGCAATTTGTTTCTTCTGAGTTTCTAATACCTCTGAATTTCTTTTAACTACTACATTAGTTTCCTGCACAACATCAGCAAGTTTCATGATTGATGCATCTAACTTAGCAATGTAAGTCCACAACAATTCCATTGTAATGTTTCCAGGTTTTATAATAACATTTGGGGATCCTTTATCCAATTGTTTCCCCTTTTGTTGATGTGTATTTTGTTCTGATCCCTTGTTGGTCTTCGGGGTACTCTTCTGATCTGGTGTAAATGATTGATTACTATCATTTCTTAATTCAGATGATATTTCTGTTATGTGGATTTCTTCCTGAAACTCTTGATTTCGCTTCTGCTGGGGTGTTCGTGGTAACTCCTGGGGAGAATCCCCACTGTTACCAGGTGGAGATGGTATATCAGGCGCCCCGGGGCTTAGTGAGATGTCTTCAGCCATAAGTTGAAGTTTTTGCTCCAAAACTTCGACTAAAGCGGCTTCCTCCACGGGGTTATTCTGGGGGGGTGTTAACCACTCTGACACTGTCCTCTGAGTCATTTCAGATGAAACACCAAGAGTAGGCCTAATCTTCGCCTTTCTCTTAGTGTGTGGCATCCTTTATTTAATATGCAAACAAGGAAATACTTTATAAACAGAGATGTCTAGCGGCTATCCTACAATTTACATTACTATCTCCTGGGAGGTATTTGAGAGTTTTAAAGCCTACCTGGTACTATTCTCCAAAAAAGTCCATGAGAGTCCACCAGCAAACCTGCCGAACCGGTTGAAGCTGGTCAAAGCCGCGCGCGCCTTTGGCGCGCGACTTCGGCAGCACACCAACAGCAGCTACGTGCCGTAGGAGAGCCCCTTTAACCACCTCTTCCGGCTCCTCCTTACGATGTGGCAGTTAGTGATTGGCTGCTGTTACCGTCGGGGCAGTGTGAGCTACCCCCGGAAGTCCAAAACACAGTCCTGCAGCAAATTTAGAATGAAGAAAAGCTGTTCACGATCTCAGGTAGGCAGATGCTCTCTACCTCCGCGTGCATTATTTGTTAACCACGACCTCTTGTTTCTTCTGCAGTCCCGGTCACTTGATACTGTGAATAACTGTATATTACCGTTCTCTGTTCTAAGCCGACAAGTTACAAATATTGTGCGGAGGCATTGGCAATCTCTATCTTTACATCGGTTGTTTCAGGGTCCCCTACGTTTCACATACCGTAGAGGTCGAAACTTACGTGATAGGTTGATTCACGCAGATTCTCATTTGAATACTATGGTTCCCACATCTTCACCTATACATCAACCATGTGGTCATTGCTCTATGTGTAGGCATACGGCACCCCTCTCATCTTTTACACATCCGGTCACACAAAAAATTTTTCCCCTTAGATCAATTTCTGATTGCACTACCCAGGGTGTTGTATACATTATTACTTGTCCTTGTCCCCTGTTGTACGTAGGGAAAACGTCAAGAATGGTGAAAACGCAAATGATCGAGCACTGCTCAAATATCCGGAATGCTCGGGAAAATGAACCGCTAGTTGAGCACTGGGTTCAGCATTCACACACCATCTCTGATCTGTTTTTTTGTGTCATTGAAATGGTCTCCCACTCCTCTTGGGGCGGAAATTATATCGAACAGCTTGGGCGGAGAGAACAAAGGTGGATTTTTCATCTTGATACAGTAGTCCCTAAAGGCTTAAAACGCGAACTAGAATGGTACCTATTTACTTAATCTGTTAGGGTCATCATTGACATCTGTTGATCGAGCTGCTAATTGCGTTTCAGGGACCGGGGCCTCTGATTGGCCCCCCCGGAACCATGTGACCTGTCCACCTGAATTCGCGCCAACTCTGTTAGGTTCAAATACCTGTCTGCGCCAAGGGTGTACGCACTCCCTGTCAAGTATAAAGTAATTCTGCACTCAGGTAGGCTGGACCTGTATACCTTTGATATGTGATGAGTTATGTCGGCATGTAGTCCTTTGCTTTGTCCTAATCTTTCTATGTCTTTTACAGCTTACTTTGTGAAATATGTGTTCCCTCCCGATGCAGCCCTAGGCAAAACACGGGACCGTGTCGGAGGACGCGTTCTAAGATGTTTGTACTATAAGTCAGTGGAGTTGCCGGATTAAATCAATAAAAGGATTTGCTTTTCAGAACCTCTTTGAATCTTTTATTTATTTTTATTTAAGTTTTTTATATACCGGCATTCATGACAACAGTCACATCATGCTGGTTCACAGTGAAACAGGGGTGCATAATAAACTTCAAACTGGACCTATGGTGTGGGGAAAAAAGCAGTTGAATCTTCATGATTGGGACTGAATATATTTGATCTGCAGATTTCAATTACCCCAATATTGACTGGGTAAATGCATCATCGGGACATGCTACAGAGATAAAGTTCCTGGATGGAATAAATGACAGTTTTATGGAGCAATTGGTTCAGGAACAGACGAGAGATGGAGCAATTTTAGATCTAATTCTCAATGGAGCACAGGATTTGGTGAGAGAGGTAAAGGTGGTGGGGCCGCTTGGCAATAGTGATTATAATATGATCAAATTTGAATTAATGACTGGAAGGGGGACAGTAAGCAAATCCACGCCTCTAGTGCTAAACTTTCAAAAGGGAAACTTTGATAAAATGAAAAAAAATAGTTAGAAAAAAGCTGAAAGGAGCAGCTAAAAAGGTAAAAAGTGTGCAAGAGGTGTGGACATTATTAAAAAATACCATCCTAGAAGCACAGTCCAGATATATTCCACACATTAAGAAAGGTGGAAGGAAGGCAAAACGATTATCGGCATGGTTAAAATGTGAGGTGAAAGAGGCTATTTTAGCCAAAAGATCTTCATTCAAAAATTGGAAGAAGGATCCGACAGAAGAACATAGCATAAAGCATAAGCATTGGCAAGTTAAATGCAAGACATTGATAAGACAGGCTAAGAGAGAATTTGAAAAGAAGTTGGCCATAGAGGCAAAAACTCAACAGTAAAAACTTTAAAATATATCCGAAGCAGAAAGTCTGCAAGGGAGTCAGTTGGATCATTAGATGATCAATGGGTTAAAGGGGCACTTAGAGAAGATAAGGCCATCGCGGAAAGATTAAACAATTTCTTTGCTTCGGTGTTTACTTCTCCGTTCCGGAGAAGGTTTTCATGGGTAATTATTACAAACAGGCTAAAAGACAGGAAACAGTAGGATTAAATGGACAATTTTCTCAGTGGAGGGGAGTAGGCAGTGGAGTGCCTTAGGGATCTGTACTGGGATCCGTGCTTTTCAATATATTTATAAATGATCTGAAAAGGAATAAGACGAGTGAGGTAATCAAATTTGCAGATGATACAAAATTATTCAGAGTAGTTAAATCACAAGCGGATTGTGATAAATTGCAGGAAGACCTTGTGAGACTGGAAAATTGGGTATACAAATGGCAGATGAAATTTAATGTGGATAAGTGCAAGGTGATGCATATAGGGAAAAATAACCTATGCTATAAGTTACACAATGTTAATTCCTAATATGAAACCTATCATCCAAGAAAGATCTAGGCGTCATAGTGAACACCACATTGAAATTGTCGGTTCATTGTGCTGCGGCAGTCAAAAAAGCAATGTTGGGAATTATTAAAAAGGAAATGGAGAATAAAACAGAAAATGTCATAATGCCTCTGTATCGCTCTATGGTGAGACCGCACCTTGAATAGTGTGTACAATTCTGGTTGCCGTATCTCAAAAAAGATATAGTTGAGATGGAGAAGGTACAAAGAAGGGAGATCAAAATGATAAAGGGGATGGAACAGCTCCCCTATGAGGAAAGACTAAAGAGGTTAGGACTGTTCAGCTTGGAGAAGAGACGGCTGAGGGGGGCATGTGATAGAGGTGTTTAAAGTCATGAGAGGTCTAGAACTAGTAAATGTGAATCGGTTATTTACTATTTCGGATAATAGAAGGGCTAGAGGGCACTCCATGAAGTTAGCATGTGGCATTTAAAACTAACCGGAGAAAGTTCTTTTTCAGTCAACGCACAATTAAACTCTAGAATTTGTTGCCAGGGGATATGGTTAGTGCAGTTAGTGTAGCTGGTTTTAAAAAAGGATTGGATAAGTTCTTGGAGGAGATGTCCATTACCTTCTATTAATTAAGTTGACTTAAAAAATGGCCACTGCTATTACTAGCAACAGTAGCATGGGATAGACTTAGTTTTTGGGTACTTGCCAGGTTCTTATGGCCTGGATGCGCCACTGTTGGAAACAGGATGCTGGGCTTGATGGACCCTTGGTCTGACCCAGTATGACATGTTCTTATGTTCTTAAGAATTTCTGGTGAAGCTGAAGGAGACAAAGAAAGAAATCAGGAAAGCAAAAGATCAAGCGGAAGAAAAGATTGCCAAAGAGGTAAAGCAAGGTGACGGAACATTTTTCAGATAAATCAGAGAAAGAAGGAAGGCCCAAAGTAATATAGTAAAACTGAAAGGTGACTAGGAGCAATTTGTGGAGAAAGAAAGAAATGGTGGAAATATTAAACAGTTTGCTGTTCACTAAAGAAGACCCTGGAGAAGGACTGTTGCTGGTTCAGGATGAGCTAAGTAAAATGAAAGTGGACAAGTCCATTGGGCTGGATCCCAGGATACTGAGGGAGCTCAGAGATGTGCTGGCGGGTCCACTGAAATACCTATTCAATAGATCCCTGGAAACAGGAGTGGTGCCGCAAGACTGGAGAAGTGTGGTTGTGGTCCCTCTTCTCAAGAGTGGTAGCAGAGAGGAGGCTGGAAACTACAGGCTGGTTTAGCCTCACCTAGGTGGTGGGAAAATTAATGGCAATTCTGCTGAAGGAGAGGATAGTGAACTATCTACAATCAGGTGTCTTGCTGGATTCCAAGGCAGCATGGATTCATCGGGGGGGGGGGGGGGGGGGGGGAAGGTCCTGTCAGACCAATCTTGTTGATTATTTTGATTGTGTGATTAGAGAATTGCATCAAAGAAGAGCGCATGATGTTATCTACTTGGATTTCAGCAAAGCATTTGATACGGTCCCATAAGCGCCAAGGTAGGTTACAAACTGGTTGACTGATAGAGACAACATGTAATGGTAAACGAAACCTACTCTGAAGAGAGAACCTTGTTAAGCGGAGTGCCACACGGATCACTTTTGGGACTGGTTCTGTTCAATATATTTATGAAATTGCAGAAAAGATAGAAGATAAAATTTGTCTATTTACAGATGATATTAAGATCTGCAACAGAGTGGAGAGAATGAAGTGTGATTTAAGAAAGCTTGAAGAGTAGTTGAAGATTTGGCAGCTGGAATTCATTGCCAAGAAGTGTAGAATCATGCATCTGGAGTATGGTAATCCAAAAGAGCTCTATATATGGAGGGAAAAACTGATGTGCACGGACCAAGAGAGAGACCTTGGGGTAATATCTGGCAATCTGAAGGCAGAGAAGCAATGTGACAAGGTGATAGCTAAAGCCAGAAGAATGCTAGGCTACATAGAGAAAGGAGTAACTGCAGGAAAAAGGAGGCCTTGGTGAGGCCTCACTGGGAGTACTACATTCTGGAGACCATATCTCAAAAAGGATAGAGACAGGAAGGAGACGATCCAGAGAAGGGTGACCAAAATGGTGTGGGGGTCTGTATCAGAAAATATATGAGGAGAGGCTGGAAGATCTAAATATATATACCCTGGAAGAGAGGAGGTACAGGGGAGATATGATACAGACCTTCAGATATCTGAAAGGTTTAATGATGCACAAACTTTGAATCTTCCATCAGAAAGGAAACAGTAGCCTAGGGTTCATGAAATGAAACTTCAGGGGGGGGTGTGGGGGGACGACAACTCAGAACTGTCAGGAAATATTTCTCCACAGAGAGGGTGGTGGATGCTTGCAATACCCTTTCAGAGGAGGTGGAGAAGAAGAAAACATTCAAAAAAAAAAGTCAAAGGGGCATGGGATAAACGCTGTAGATCCCTAAAGGCTAGAGGATGGAAATGAAGAATAGGGTGCATGGGGGTTACCTGCACGGAGCAGCAGTTAGTACCCTAACAGAAGGCAGGGGGATTACTACCCTCAATCAATAGTCTTGATGCTTTTGATGCAACTGTAACATCGCTCCCCGCTTTTACGGCGGGGTGGGGGGGGAAAGAAAGAGAGAGACTGGATACAGACAACAACCGACATGGGCCCCGGCTTTCACAATCTGGGGAACTCACAGGCAGATATAAACGAAAAAGCAAAGGACAGCCTCTGCAGCCAAGTCTCAAAGTAAAGAACATCAAATAGTATTGTCTGAATTATCAAGAAGGCTCCTCGCCCAGTAAATATTTTGCTAGCAGCAATTTATGAGTTTGACAGTTTTTAATTACTACCCTTATCATAAGACTTGAGGGAAAGTGCACAGAGCAGCAGTTACTACTCGACAGAAACATGGGGGTAATACTGCACAAAGCGGCAGATACTACTATAAGAAGCTTGCTGGGCAGACTGGATGGGCCATTTGGTCTTTTTCGGCCATCATTACTATGCTGCTATGTCAGTGTAAAACTTACAGAAAAAGCATTATTAAGAGGCTTGTACAGCAAGCCCACTAAAGCTCTATGAGCCAAATTAAGGTCTCACCGAGGAACCAAGGACCTAAAAGGATGTCAAAGACAAAACACCCCTCTGAGGAAAACAACGTCTGGATGAAAAATGACAAAACCCCTTGAATTGTACCTCTATTAACAAGAAAAAGCAGCTACTTGAAAGTTCAGAGAAATTTGGGATAAAACCTGAGTGCAGCTCTTTGTGAAAGAAGGCCAAAATGTTGGAAGTATCCGATCACTATAGTGATACAGACAAAACCCTGCAGCATGCTTTAAACAGACGCTAGGGGTGGGGGACTGGATGTAGGTTGGGAGGATGCACCCTCACCATCCCACATGCCCAGCAACTCCCCAACACACACACAGCAGTCACTCACACCCACACAACTGAACGCCAAGGCAAAGTAAAGCATGTTGGGGGAAGAATGCACACACTTAGCTCCAACCACACACACCCCCCCAATTCATCCCTAATACCACTCACACCAGCCCCATAACACACACACAGCGGGCAGGGAAATCTGTGGAGGATTGTGAAGGGGAAAGAGTCTATCCCCCAACACACAACCCCTCACTCTCACTTTCCCATAACACACACACACACATTCTCCCCTCTCCCCATCCCACCCCATGTATACACACACACACAAGGAAGGAGGGAGGAAATGGGGAGTGAGGTGGAGGAGAGGGAGAACTTGTGCACACACAGTGGCACCCTCACACTTGCACAGGGAAGTGTGAGGAGAGGGGAGGGAGGGAGGATGGAAAAATCAGGATGGGTTCCCCCACCATCCCCAACACCCACACACTTCACTCACCTCCTGAAAAGCTACTTACGCATCCACCACTCACATGCAAAACACATACACACCATTCTCACACAGGTGGGGAGGAGAAGGCTAGGGGGAAAACTTGGAGTGCAAGGGGGGGGAATTGCCCACATCTTCCACACCACTCTCACCCCCTCACAAACTCAACAGCACTTACTACCTACACTATTACATACATACACTTCACCTACTCACCCACCACCATATACCTCCCCCCCATCCACAACGCCCACCTTTATACATCCTTCTCCCCAAATGCTGTCACCACCCCCACGTAGTAGACTGTGATATCTCTCTCCCAGCCCTTCCTTTCAATAAAGTCACTTGCCCTACCCAGCTTGCATTTTCCATATAGGCGTGAGCATGAAATCTAAAGCAGAAAGCCTGTGTGGCAGGGTCGGTGAGTGACGTGAGCAGGGGGTGCAGCCCCTAGTAATAAATATAATTTTAAATTAATTGCAAATACATTACCTGCATCCATTTACAAGAACAATGAGACTCTGCCGCAGAGAGGCATAACGGACTGTGAGCTGGATTTCTCCCAGAGACACTCCATCAAGATCTGTATTACTGCAAAACATTAATCACAGGTTCAGGATTCAAAGTTCATGAAGTAACTTCAAGTGCCATGAAACTTCCTCCTCTAGCTCAAGCAAACTCTAATACTACAGTATCAGGTCAGACAGCATGTTCAGAGCTGAGCGACAAAAACTAAACTGGTATCCAAAGCAGAGAGGAAAGCATGAGTTACTGAGATGGGCATGAGGTGGCAGAGGAGGAGGAGCTGTTTTTAACACCTGCTATAGTTCTAAAAGTGGCGAGTGATTTTGCTTGGGGAAAGTAGGGAAGGAGTCCATTAAAACAATGCCATAAAAATAAAAACAGCAGAAATATACTGACTTTCTGCCTCATGTACATGTAACAGAAAAAAAAAATTGTGCAACAGGAAACAATGTGTGCCAGCATCTATATCCTCTCTCTCGCTCATCCTGCAAGAGTGCAGGAGCTTGGTCCATTATGTGGGAGATTCCTGCAAGTTGAACAGACCAGAAAATTATGGGGGTATGGTTATTTAGCTACTGATATGGTCAGCAACATGCAGTGCAGTACCATGGAGCCATTTTGTTTAAATACTGCAGTCCTTACTTAAAAGGCAGTGCTATGAGCACATGTGGATGTGTGATAATGGTGATGTTTAGTTTGTTATACTGATTTTAGATTAAAATACATTTCAAAATAGTTTACAAAGATAGATAAATGAAGAGTAAAATAATTTCTAAAGACAGAAAAATGTTATCACCACCATAGACATTCAGATGTCGAATTCCGCCATTTAAATTTAGATTTTTTTTTAGGTTACTAATGAGATCACACTGAGTGTGTGTCCCCTAATAACTGTTGGGTGTTCTACAAACACCAAATTTTCAAGACATGTTATGGGGGTCATGAGGAATGACTGGGGTGGGGTGGGTGCTTTAGATCCACAGATATGCATCCATGTCAGGAAGTAGACTAAGTTCTACATCAGCGGTTCTCAACCTGTGGGTCGCGACCCCGGCGGGGGTCGAACGACCAAAACACAGGGGTCGCCTAAAGCCATCGGAAAATACATATTTCTGATGGCTTTAGCCACTGAGAAGTCGCGCTACTGTCTGCAGCAGCGCTATTCAGCTGGAACGCACGCCGTTATGGATGCTCGTTCCAAACTGAATGCCTGCGCGCATGCGCAGATGTGATTGCATCATCCGTCCGGGGCCTAAGGGGCGGGGGAAGCGGGGGGAACGCTCCACAGTCCATAGCAGCGCATTACATGTGTCCGGCGCTTGCTGACATCATCAGTGGGTGGACGCAGCAAGCGCCAGAGGACAGAAGCCTAGGAGGCGGAGAGGCAAGAGGCGGAGAGCCAAGAGAGCCTGCAAGACAGCCTGCTGGTGTAAAAAAGGTTAATAATGTAAAAACAGTACACACACCATACACACAATACTGTGTAAGTGTAAGGTGCTTTGTGTGTAATCATTACACAGTACACAAAGCAGCTTACACTTACACAAAGCACCATACATTTAAAAATGTGAACTACATCGGTCTTATACTATAAGAGACCACTATAAGATGTAGTTCACACTGTTCCCCAATGTATAATTATGTTTGATTTGTAGCAATGAGAATACATAATGCATATCAGGTATTTACATTCCGAATCATAACTGTAGCAAAATTACAGTTTTGAAGTAGCCACCAAAATTATTTTTTGGTTTGGGGTCACCGCAACATGAGGAACTGTATTGCGGGGTCACGGCATTAGAAAGGTTGAGAACCACTGTTCTACATGGAACTTATCTTGTTAAAAAATGGAAGGAAACGTACCCAATTATGTACCAAATAGCACCACTTACCTCCTTTTCACTACCCAACCCTCTTCAGATTGTTCCCTAGCTTCCCCAGCAGGAGCAACATATTTTGAAGCCAACAGAATCTATATTGTAAATGATTAGACCAAGGTGAATGGAAAACACACAGGTCTTTGTACAATCCCAGACTGGGGAGCAAAAAGACATGCACTTCCACCTAGAGTTCAATACTAAGCCAGCCCAAATGAAAACCAAAACCATTCTCTGTGGACAAGCAGGACAAATCCAGCCAAATAAGTGGGTTACATCACCAATAGCACTGAAACAGAAGTCACGCTCTCTCTAAAGCTCAGAAAAATCTAACTTCTTTCTGAGCCTGCATGGGATTTCTCACACAGCTGCTATCGAGCAAGCCTCAATCTTTTTTCTTCTGCTGAAGCGAAGGGATACATGCTGCTTTCAATTGCCACTTTTGCGTTTTTCTTCTGCAAGTTACAGTATTTTCTTTGGTTTCTTCACTTTTAAATTTGCTTTGTTAAAGCCTCTCAAAAAGAAAATGTTTCAGGAGAAGGAAATGACATCATCGAGCTTAAAGCGCGAGCTCTCCCTTTGGGTGGCCTAATTGAGCTAAAATCTTAGTCATCTGCAAATCTGTGCTCCTCCAATTCCTTCAGCTTTTTTGCTGACGACGACTAAGCGAAAAAAAAAAAAAAAAAAAAAAAAAAAAAAAATCGGTGGATTTTAAGCAATTTTCATATCAGAAATCTGAACCGATTCATGAGTCCACCTTCACAAAAATGGCAGCATTTGAGGGCGCAGATGCTGACAGTGCAGCGGAAGACACTCCTGATCCCTCAGCTATGGATTTACCTACCTGAACTGGAATTCGCTCCTGGTTCAGATCCCTACATCAAGACCTAAAAAATTATAAACAAGAGATGATTGCGTTGTTGGGAGGAATGAAGGAAGATATGGCAGAATTGGGTAGAAGGGTGGATGAGGTGTATACCCGGATGGAAGCGCAAGAAGACGACTCTCCTGTATGTGGCAAGAGCAAAACTCTTTGCACTCAAATTGTGCTGCTCTAGGGGAGAAGCTAGAAGATCTTGAAAAGCACTCCAGATGCTGAAATTTACATTTCCCTGGGGTGCCAGAGTCCCCAGAATATAAGGGCTGCCGGACATTGTGATTCAAATCTGTAAATATCTTTTGGCTTCTACCTCGGAGGATCCTTCTCCCACCTTTGACGGCAAGCTGGAATGGGCACATCGTCCTTGGGTCTGAAGATGGACAACAAACCACACGACATAATAGCCTATTTTCACAGTTTCCTGGTAAAAGATAAAATTAACACCTTGTCTCAAGCAAACTAGTTGGTCTTGGAATAACATTTTGCTGATCTGTCACAGACAACATTGCAAAAGTGACAAGAGCTCCACCCTGTCACTGCTTCTCTCAAAAAGGAGAACATTCAATATCAATGGCTGTTCCCCTTTGGGATCTGGTTTTCCATGAAGGGAGTATCTTACTGAGTTAAAACTGTTGCGGAGGCAAATGCAGCCTTCCAGGAACTAGGCCTTCCGGTCGTACAAATAACATCCGGGACCCAGCCATTGGTCCCTCGTAAAGAAGATCATCATTGGTGGCAATGAGTAGGCAAGGGTGGGAGGAGATTCCACCATAAATCTGAGGGATTGTCGATGCCAAAAGATACAATGTGAAAACAGTGAGCAAACTTCAGGGTTTCAATTTTGGCACATGCCAGTTCAAACCAGCACAAGTTGGGGAATGAGAATATATTTACACCGATTAGATTACATTTACATTTTACAGAGGTGGGTTTTTTTGTTTTATTTTTATTTATTTTTTTTAACAGTTTTATATGCTGCAGATAGCTGTTTCAATGAATGGTTTAGTCACAGGGGGGCTACTGAAGAACTAGTTGATATTTCCTCCTATATACAGTATAGGTCTGTGAGTTTTTTCGAAGCAGACTGGTTTGGGTATGGGAATGGGGGAAAAGAGGGAGGGTTAGGCTTGCAAGGAATATCACCATTATTAATACTGGTAAACTTATTAGGGGGATGGAAGATAAGATTTTTTTCTTGACGTCTTCCTCACAAATGTTTGCTTCCCTAAATAGCACAATAAGTGCTGCCTACAGGAGATTTTGCTATCAGTGCTTAGAGAATGGAAGAGACCCAGTACTCTGTGGGTCTTACAGACCAATTTCATTATTAAATTTGGATTTGAAAATATTCACCAACATCCTTACAGATAGACTTAATACCATCTTGTTCACCCTGATAATCAGGATTTGTTATAGGTCGAACAGCATCTGATAATGTCCGACAAATAACAGATTATCGTCTGGTGGGAGTGTAAGCAGAAGGATCTTTTTTTTTTTTTTTTTTTTTTTTTTTTTTTTTTTACTAATTATAGACGCAGAAAAAGTATTTGACCTACTTCATTGGCGTTTTCTCTTTAGCACCTTAGAGAAAATAAAGTTTGGTCCCTTTTTCCTGCAATGGATCTCTAAACTCTATAGACCATCCCAAAGCATCTATTAAAATTAATGGAGGTTATTCAGATTTGTTTGAGGTAGCCAGAGGCATGAGAGAGTTGTCTCTTATCTCCATTACTTTTTGCAATTTGTTTGGAACCTTTCACTACAAGGATAAAAGCTAACCCAAATACTGTGACCCATGGGGTCACAGTATTTATTTATTTATTTAGCATTTTTCTATACTGACTTTCCAATAACAGAATTATTGATCAATTCGGTTTACATTCTAAACAATAACAAGTAAATGTCTTACAATGAACAGGTCGAATTAACTTGGATTAAGATATATGGGGTTAATAATATAATTAAAAGGTACGGTGCCTAATGTAGTCTAGATAAACAGGTGGTAGTATAATGTTATTAGATATTAGACTGCCAAAGAATATGTGATTTCTAGAGAAGGTCTATATAGTTCTCTAGCGTAGGATCCTTTTCTTCTAAAACGTCCCTATTTGCAGACAATCTTTTATTTACATTATCACATCCAGTGGTTTCCTTGAGGGCAATGTTGCAGAGATAGCTAAATTTAATGCAGTATCTGGGTTTAACCATTAATTGGGAGAAATTGGATATCCTAAATTTCACAACACCTATCAACCAAGTAAAGATATTAAAAACCCAATTTTCATTCAAATGGTCAGAACACCAAATTAAATATTTGGGAATATATATCCGAAATTCACAAGACATTTTCCAACTGAATTATCCACAGTTGTTGTCCCGAATATATAAGGATCTTGAGAGGGATAGGTATCACATTTCCTGGTTAGGTAGAATTGCTATAATTAAAATGAACATCTTACCTAGAATTAGTTATCTGATTCTAACCATAACATTTGCGGTACCCAAATCAATGCTGCAACATTGGCAAAGAAGGCTGCTTCATTTCATTGGAAAGGGAAGCCACCTAGGCTGCCAAAAGATATTTGTTTCTTTCTAAGAAACAGGATGGATTGGGAGTACCCAATTTAATTTGGTGTCACGCGGACTCCCACCTTAGGGTAATTATAGATTGGTACACATTTGAGCCAACTAAACCTTTGGTTTCTTTAGAGCAAGCGATCATTGGGAAGATGGGGTATTTCATTTTCTGATAAACTCTGAAGGCTGCATATGGGTTGAGAAATATTAGGTTCATGCATAGAAACATATAGAAACATAGAAATGACGGCAGAAGAAGACCAAACGGCCCATCGAGTCTGCCCAGCAAGCTACGCACTTTATCCATTTTTTTTTCCCTTTTTCTCTCTCCCACCTGCTACTATTGGCTTCCAGTACCCTCCAGCCCTAATTCCCCTCCACCCAATTTAGAGAGCAGCTTTGAATCTGCATCCAAGTGACATCCAGCTCAATTGGGGGTAGCAACCGCTGCACCAAGCAGGCCACCCCCTTGCCCCATACTCTTACCCACCCTTGTTTTTATTTTTATTTTTTTTAAGAATGTTTCAATGTGTTATTCTTTGTTCACAGACCATGTTCATATTATTGTAGTTCAATTTGCCTTTAATAAAAATTGTCAAATTAAAAAAAAAAAAAAAAAAGAATGTTTCAGGAGTTTTTCCTCTGTTTCTCTCATTATGTCACAGAAGGTACCCAGGATACACCATACAGAAAATTAAAGATAACTCAGAATCTCTAGGCCCAAGAATTAAAGAAAAATTCTTCTCACACACTTTAGATGCAGAGGAATGTTTCAAACATTTTGTGAACTCCATTTATGATTCTTTCTATACATCTTCTTAATCCTCTGTAATAGCAATAGGCTCTAGAAGATTTGCTTGGCTTAAAATGTCATGGCTACATGAAGACATGCATGCCAAATTGCCACCATATACTGGAGGCAAAGTAAAAAAGTTATCAACATTAAAGATCATTACACCATATTCCAGACATACAGCTGCTGGAAAGAGTACTTCACAAAGAAGATACCAGCCTTACAAAAGGAATTGCTATTTTCATTGAAGGTATCAACTCTGTCCATACTACATATAATGCCCTTAAATACTGCAGCACACGCAACCACAACAGCAGTTCAGATCTTGGGCCAGAGCTAAAATTCAGCAATCCACACAGAAATCGGGTCCTCAGGAGGAGGAATAGCCTAGTGGTTAGAGCAGTGGACTATGAACCAGGAGACCAGGGTTCGAGTCCTGCTGTTGGCTCCTTGTGACCTTGGGCAAGTCACTTTACCCTCCATTGCCTCAGGTACAAAAACTTAGATTGTAAGCCCTCTGGGGATAGAGAAATACCTACAGTACCTGAATGTAAACCGGTGTGATATCTCGATTGAGATACCAAATGTTGGTATATAAAAATAAAAAATAAATAAATTCCCACACCTTCCCAATTCTCTTAAATCACTTCCAATGTGTATTTTCAAAATCAGTGGTCACATCACCAAATACACTTGGGTTTTGAAAATTGTTTGAGAAGGTTACCATTTGAATTTTCACCAGCCAATCCTCCATGTCATTCTCTATTTCCTCCATATCAATTATAAATACTAAAAACTTCTAGCCTCCCTAGTGTCAGCAATGCCCATAGAAAAGGGAAAAAATTCAACTTCAAATACTTTCTGATCCCCCCCCCAAAATCAGGCAGCTTCTGGCTTATTTTTGGTTTACAGACACCAAATACATTCCTAAAGAGAAAAAATTAAAGATGAACTTATTAGGCTCAATTCTGTCACATTTGGGGAAAGGAAATTAGCTAAGAACCTAGATTTAAAGGCTACCTACATGCATATAGCCATTCACAAGAACCAAAGGAAATTCTGAGGGAGTACTGAAAGGAGAAGAAGATTTGGATGGCAGCTGAAGAGGATTGGTAAGTACTGCTTACTGGGTAATATTAGGACTTAAAAGTTTGAGGAAAGTAGAAAACTGTGGAGTAAACTGTGTGCGTGTGTCGATTAAAAGCTAGGAAAGGTAAGACTAGGGAACTAGGTAATTTCTTTTAATGACTTTCCTTCCCTATCACATACCCCTAAGCTCATTCTTTGTATTGTAAACTCTTACCCCATATAAGAGGACAAAAGTAATTTCCACATAAAAAAATCAATCAGGGATTTATCTAGAACAAGGAAGTGACCTAGCCCTTATCAATCAGGTCATTGCCAAATTATCATTAAATACATCACTCCGATGTACACATCCCCACTCCCATAGCAAGCTAAACTAATTAGGAACTAATTATTTATTTCCGTTATGTTACAATATGTTCTTTGTAAATGTTACCCAATATTATTTTATTCACCTGTTCCATGAAAACCGATATGATGTGCAAACGGTTATCAGTATATAAAAGCCTTAAATAAATAAAATAACTCAGCAATATTAAGATGCTGGCAACAGTCCAGTAGCCAAATTGGGCCTTCCAGTCTTTTGTTTATTTTTATTTATATACCTCATAAATCAATTATATTATACTAAGCAGTTAAACAAATGTATATACTAGTTGGTGACAGGCTGTATGTTTGCGCCTTGTGCAAAGAACTCCTGGTTCTCAGAGAATGAGTACGATCTCTGGAGGAGCTGAAGCAGACAGGTATATAGATGAGACCTTCAGGGACATAGTAGCCAAGTCCTAACTGCAATCCACCAGCCTCTGTGCTGCTTTGGAAAAGCAAGGTCACCTAGTTGGAGATCATCACCCTCGTGTAGCAGGAAGTGATCCTGAAGTAAGAACCTATTCTCCAGGTGATGCATTATCTTCTTATACTGAAGATAAGTCTCCAAAGGCTAGTGCCCAGGCCAGTAGGTTTAGATCGGCTGTCATAGTTGGTGATTCAATTATTAGGAATTTAAATAGCTGGGTGGCTGGTGGATGTAAGGATTGCTTGATAACTTGCCTGCCTGATGCAAAGGTGGCAGACCTCACGCAACACCTAGGTAAGATTTTAGACAGTTCAGGGGAGGAGCCAGTTGTTGTGGTACATGTGGGCACCAATGACATAGGAAGGTGTGGGAAGGAGGTTCTGGAAATCCAGAAGCTCCTGAGTAGCATTCTCTGAAATCCACCCCAGAGGCCAGCAGAGCTCTGGAGTCTCAATGCGTGGATGAGACATTGTGTAGGGGGAAGAGGGCTTTAGTTTTATTAGGAACTTGACAACATTTTGAGGAAGAGAGCCTGTTCTGAAAGGATGGGTTCCACCTTCACCAATCTGCTAACACTAATCTTCAGAAAGGAGACCGAGCAGTTTTTAAACTTTCCGTGCTTTTCTTTCTGGGTTCCGTGTCTCTAAAGTTCTGATCCCATATTCTTCTCGCACTCTGCATTCTCAAGAAGCTTTCTCCACCTCCCCCATTCCCCTCTTGTCATTTAGACTGCTGAAGTGGATTATTTGAAATTTCAAAAAGCAGTAAAATCTTGGCTATTCACACAAGCCTTTTAATGTTAACATCTTGCAGATGCTCTAGCATCCAATGCTTTTCTCCTTCCATGGAACGTGTAACCTTCTCTATGCATTCCTCCCACTTCCACTTATTCTGAAAATTATCTTCAGGCTAAGAAGGAAACATGATTCTCAGTGCACTCTCTTGGCCCTGCTAGAGATGGTCCCCATGGCTGCAGAGATCAGTGGTTTTCTCGCCAATATATCCCAGAATATTTGTTTATGTAAAATGGATCACTCCTTTATATAAACCTTCATTCTCTGGCTCCAATAGAATGGATGCTGAGAGCTGATTAATTCAGTTTATGACTTTTCCAGAGAAAATAAAATAAGTGATTTTAGTAGCAAGAAAACCTTCCACTGAATGTTCAAGAAACTTTAAATGGAAAAGATGTTCCTTATGGTGTAAGCTAGATCCTTTTAACTGTTCAATATCTTTTATCCTTCAGTATCTAGTTCTGAACTGGAAAGGCTAAGTAAAGTCTTATTCTTTCAGCATTCATTTAAGTGCTATAGCAGCTTATCACAGTCACACTGATGGTCAACTTGTCTCTCTACATCCTATTATAGGAAGATTCATTAAAGGCCTTTATAACCTTTCCCCTCCAATTAAAATGCCTCCTACCCAATGGGTTCTCAATATAATTTTTGTTCCATATGAGCCGCTAGTGCACCTCAAGTGCCTATTCTAGAAGGTAATTTTAATAGCAGTAACTTCTGCACATAAAGTGAACTTTAGGTCTTAGTAACTCAAGAGCCTTTTAAAATAGGGTAGTTCTAAGGACTCACCTAAATTTCATCTTGATAATCCATCATATTGCCATTTTTCCCGAGCCTTGCTCATCTAAAGCTAAACAGCTAGACTGCAGAAGAGCTTTGTTACTTTTCTTAGAAAGGACTAAACCTTTCAGAAAATCTACTAAACGTTTTGTCTCTTAGGATCAAATAAGGTTTACCACTTAAGAAAAAAATCTTATCTGCATGACTGTCCAATTGCCAGATTGAACATAGAAAGAAATGCAAACAGCTTCAGACAAAGGTCAAAGCCCACCAAGTCAGAGCAACATAAACATCAGTAGCCCATCTTTGATTATCTTTGATACAAGATGATTGCAAAGTAGCCACATGATCTTCTATTCATATTTTTACAAGGCACTACTATTTAGATGTGTCTCCCAGGGCTTCTGCCAAGGAGGTCAGGTCGGCAGTCATAGTTGGTGATTCGATTATTAGGAATGTAGACAGCTGGTTGGCTGGTGGGCGTGAGGATCCCCTGGTAACATGCCTACCTGGTGCGAAGGTGGCGGACCACACGCGTCACCTAGATAGGATTTTAGACAGTGCTGGGGAGGAGCCGGCTGTCATGGTACATGTAGGCACCAATGACATATGAAAATGTGGGAGGGAGGTTCTGGAAACCAAATTTAGGCTCTTAAGTAGAAAGCTTAAATCCAGAACCTCCAGGGTAGCATTCTCTGAAATGCTCCCTGTTCCACGTGCATGTCACCAGAGGCAGGCAGAGCTCCGGAGTCTCAATGTGTGGATGAGACGATGGTGCAAGGAAGAGGGATTCAGTTTTGTTAGGAACTGGGGAACCTTTTGGGGAAGGGGGAGTCTCTTCCGAAGGGATGGGCTCCACCTTAACCTGGGTGGAACCAGGCTACTGGCACTAACCTTTAAAAAGGAGATAGAGCAGCTTTTAAACTAGAACAAAGGAGAAAGCAGGCAGTCGCTCAGCAGCGCATGGTTTGGAGGGAGGTATCTTCAAAGGATACTAATGAAGCAGAGTTGGGGGATCCCAACAGAGAGGTTCCACTAATAATAAAAGTAGTCCAAGTGCCTGTAATTAAAAACTCACCCGAGTTAAAAGATTCCAATTTATCCTTGACAACTGAAAAGCAAAATGCTAATACAAACAAAAAACACACTTTGAAATGTTTGTATATAATGCCAAAAGTCTAAGAAGTAAGATGATGACATAGACCTAATTGGCATCTCAGAGACATGGTGGAAAGAGGATAACCAATGGGACAGTGCTATACCGGGGTACAAATTATATCGCAATGACAGAGAGGAGCATCTGGGAGGTGGGGTGGTGCTTTATGTCCGGGGTAGCATAGAGTCCAACAGGATAAAGATCCTGCATGAGACTAAATCCACAATCGAATCTTTATGGATAGAAATCCCTTGTGTGTTGGGGAAGAGTATAATGACAGGAGTATACTACTACTGTCCACCTGGCCAAAATGGTGAGATGGACAGTGAAATGCTAAGAAAAATTAGGGAAGCTAATTCCTGGATGGAATAAAAGACAGTTTAATGGAGCAATTAGTTCAGGAAAAGATGAGAAAGGGAGCAATTTTAGATCTAATTCTCAATGGAGCACAGGATTTGGTAAGAGAGGTAAAGGTGGTGGGGCCACTTGGCAATTGTGATCATAATATGGTCTAATTTGAATTAATGACTGGAAGATGGACAGTAGGTAAATCCACAGCACTAGCACTAAACTTTCAAAACAGAAACTTTGATAAAATGAGAAAAATAGTTAGAAAAAAACTGAAAGGTGCAGCTACATAGGTAAAAAGTGTGCAACAGGCATGGACATTGTTAAATACCATCCTAGAAACACAGACCAGATGTATTCCATGCATTAAGAAAGGTGGAAGGAAGGCAAAACGAATACTGGCATGGTTAAAAGTTGAGGTGAAAGAGGCTATTATAGCCAAAAGATCTTTCAAAAATTGGAAGAAGGAACCTTCAGAAGAAAATAGGATAAAGGGGGATATGATAGAAGTCTATAAAATCATGAAAGGACTTGAACAAATTAATGTAAATCATTTATTTACTCTCTCAGATAATGGAAAGACCAGGGGGCACTCCATGAAGTTAGCAAGTAGCTCATCTACTAGATAAGGGAGCCCTGACCGACGTGCCGCAAATGCGCAGTAGAGAGCAACTCTACCGCGCATGCGCGGGCAGCACGTCGGCCAGAGCGGAGCGTGCCCGAAAAAAAAAAAGGTGCCTGCTCCTTAGGAGTGGGAGCGGCAGCGACGAGCAGGAGCGGGAGGAGCAGTAGCCACGGCGACGACAAGCAGGAGCGGGAGGAGCAGCGGCGGTGACGCGCGCGCCAGGGAGGGACACCCCCCCTGTCTGCCGGGTGTGGATGACTGAAAGGGGAGGGGATTGAGAGAGGGGGAGTGAGTGAGGGGAGGAAGGAGAGAGTGAGCTGAGAGGAGGGAGGAGAGAGTGGGGGAGGGGGAGGTGAGGAGAGGGAGGTGAGAGTGAGGTGGGGGGAGGGAGGGAGGTGAGAGTGAGGGGAGGAAGGAGAGAGTGGGGGAGGGGGGTGAGAGAGGGAGGTGAGAGTGAGGTGGGAGGAGGGAGGTGAGAGTGAGATGGGGGAGGGAGACTAGAGGGGGGAGGAAGTGGGAAGGAAATGGACCGAAAATTTTTTTTTAAATGTAGCCCGTTGTTAAGGGCTTAACGGCTAGTTTTAAATAAATCGAAGAAAATTCTTTTTCACTCAGCGCATAGTTAAGCTCTGGAATTCATTGCCAGAGGATGTGGTTTCAGCATTTAGTGTTACTGGGTTTAAAAAAGGTTTAGATAAGTTCCTAGAGGTTAAATCCATAAACTGCTATTATGGTAATTAATAAGCAACAGTAGCTTATGATTTATCTAATTTTTGGGTACTTGCCAGGTACTTGTGACTTGGATTGGCCACTGTTGGAAACAGGATACTGGGCTTGATGGATCCTTGGTCTGACCCAGTATGGCATTTCTTAATTTCTAAGCTTCTCTCAGACAGAAATATATTTATTATTTTTAACACTGCTTGTCCAAAACTATTTAACTAAAGCTTCAATTCTCCCTCCATCCTCTACTGAGTTTGCAAAAATGAGGTATTTGAAGAATTTCACTGCAACCCTTAGCTTGTGTAGCTGGATTCGTCCTGCTTGTTTATGAAAAAACAAAGTTGCTTACTTGTAAATGGTAAGCCCCATGGATAGTAGACTAAACCAGCCACACAATCTTAGCCTCCTTCCCTGGAGTTGAGGTTTTGCTAGGGAAGTGACAGAAAGTTCGCCTGGTGGTGGCTGTACGGAACTCCTGTACATGCTCAGAAAGACTTGAGATTTTCTGAGCTCTAGAAAGCACAACTTCAGTAACATTGCAATTAGCAAAGTCACCCACCTGAGTGACCAGTTTTTCCAACTATCTTACAGGTAAGCAACTTTTCTCTCTCTCTCTCCTATGTACTGAGCAGCACATGCACATTCAGTGATTATTTAACTTAATAAAATAAAAGCAGCATACTTGTGCATCGTTAGATCAGTAGTGTCCATGCATGAGGAGGAAACAGAATTCAGTGAAGCAAGACTGGAGGCAAATTTCTTCAGGTGCCGAAGATTTGGTGTCATGGATGCAAGTGGTGTCCTTGTACCTTGTGTTGCTTGTGGTGCTGGTTCTAAGTTCTTTTCGGCTACCTCTTTCTCAGGTTCTGTAACACTCTCCTTTTTTACTGGCTTATTTTCAGGGATGCTAGTAAGTGACGTCTTGGGAGGTTCTTTGTTTCTTTGTGAAGTGGAGGGATATTTGCTTTGAGATCCCACCCTCCTGATGGACACAGGGCCTTGCTTTAAGGAATTAACACCAGTATAGATACTGTCCGGATCAGGGTCTTCAATGCATAAGATCTAGAACCAACAGATATAGAGAAATCAACTCTACATAACATCACTGCTATGTGCCCAAACCCAGGTCCCAATGTACTAAGACGGAAGTGTGAAAAAAAAACCCAAAAGTGCTCTGTATTTCAGGACACATTTTCTTAATGCACTTACTAAGAAGTTAATTCCAGATCCAGTAAGCTAATAGTATGCAAATGCATCAGGAATTTAAAAAGCAGGTAAACTTAAATATCACATTTAATGCATATAAACCATGCTAGAAGCATAACTACAGTTTGGGCACATAAAGGTTGTGAGCACAAACCAAGAGTTAGGTGCACAGCTTTTGTATTCCTAACATAGGAACATAAGTAATGCTTCTTAAAGTTGTGTGCATAAAATATACGTTGAGCATAAAATTTGTGCTCCTAGGCTGTACGCAGAAAATACACAGAAAACATGTTTGCATGCAGAAATCCTGACTACAGGACTACACAAATTCCAGCTTCAGTCCCATAGATCGACACTAGCCCCAGAACCTTTATTCCACTTTTGATCAGGAATTAAAATTTCCAGCATTAAGAAAATATGAGATAAGTCTACGCACCTCTGCAATAGGGAGTAATAGCTAATGCCTTAACATGGAATTTGCACGTAGGAGCACTAAACTGCATACAATTTTTGTGCATAAAACTTCTTGTTATATTAGAAGTAACATTCTATGCACAAACATGTGCAGAGCAGCACATGCTGACATGTGCACTTAACTTATGTCACGGCCCCAATGAGTTAAATTTGTCCAAAAAAAAAAAAAACCAAAAAAACCCCCACTACGATCCTCCCAGCTTATTCCAAAATGCTCTAATTTCTGTCCCCTACCATTTCCGTTGTGAATACAGCAAGGTTGCTTACCCAGAAAGGGGGCTCTCTATAGACAGCAGGATAAAAATCAGCTATAACCAGTGGATGATGTCATCCAACAGCACCAACATGGACAACTCTCAGAGCTCAGAAATGTTTCTAAGCATGCATGTGGCCACTGCCTTGTGAGACCTTCAGTTTCTTCCTAAGTTTAAGTTGAGTAGTCCATTCTCCAGGGAATTGGGAAGGTCTATATTGAAAATATTTATGTTTTATATTATACCTTTGTTACCCTTGAAAAAATTCGTTATACTGTACTTCCTACTAATTTTGTTGTTTGATCCTCTCCTCTTACTCTAGTTAACACCATCCCAAGTGGTACACGAACTAACACATACCACTAGTTGAACACTCTGCCTATGAAAAATCGTTAATCATGTTGACCAAATGATAAAATTGTAAAGCCTTTGTGATGGCAATACCGAACGACGGTACATAAAATGCTATAAATAAATAAATAAAATAATGCATATATTATCTTGTCTACAGACAACACATTACAGGTAATCAACTGGATTGGGGGGCTGAACAGATAGAGGTAAGGATAACACATTTGATGCAGCCATACCAAGGCTAAGAGAATAACTCATATCTTGTCCTACAGAATCTTCTGGACAGACCTGGTGATAAGCAGAATTGGAAGGTATGCATAGAGCAGACAGATGCTTCAGTTTAGCACTGCTCTGTAGCTTCTCAGTCTCATAGAACAGAACTGAGTGACCTTCCAGTTTTCCTACAATGTGAACAAAATCACAGGGTTTCCCTAAGAGAGGAACAGGTTGCTCTTGACCCTCTAGATTTAGAGACCACTTGTGATGCTGCAGGACTCTGAGCCAGTCCAAAAGTGTATTTGAACACCTGTGAAATAAATCACCTGAGGTAAAAGCTGATATGATAGGTCCATGACAAGAGACAAGAACTTTTGACATGGACGTATCATAACAGAGGGTACACAAGTCCATGTCTCCTTATTTATATAAAAACATGGCCACCTGATTGACCCCTGGATCAACATTTCCTTGACCGCAGGTGGGACACAGCTCTTAATTCATACCAGAGGGCCCACAGATCTAGAAGGCTGATCTGCAGATGACTTTCCACTTCGGACCAAACTCTGGGTCCACAAAGCACCATTGTGTGCCCCCAACCTCTTGTGGAAGCACTAACAGACAGCACCATTTTGTGTGTTGTGACACTAAAGTCCTAAGGCAAGCATTTCCAGGTTTATCCACACCCCTTCCTTGGAGTCCCAAATCTCTGAGAATAATTGGAAAGACTGATCTTGGAGGGCCTACCTAAGGCCCTGCATGTGAAGACGAGTTATAGGAACTACATGGACTGGCGCCCCCATGTGGCCCAGCAAGACAAGCACTGACCTTTTGAAAGGGAGGGAACCTATAACACCAATTAAAGTCCCAGCCCTCTCAACTAGTAGGAAGGCTTTCTTCTGAAACAAATCAATCCAGGCGCCTATAAACTGAAACAGGATCAAGTTGAACCTTGGAAAATTGACAAATTTCAGGGACTAAAGAAAAATATATAGAGGAACTCCAGGATTCCTGTTGCTGAGTGGCTCATCACTAATCAGTCATCCTGGTTTGGGAACACAGACTCCCTCCTTCCGTAGCTGCACCTTTATGAACACAAGGCACTTTGTGAACACACTCAGAGCCTCCAAGGTGCCAAATGGGAGCATCTTGTATTGATAAGCACACACCCTCTAATCACAAACCTGAGGAATCTCAGATGTGAACAGAGAAAATCAACATATGCGTCTTTCAGGACCAGTATGCACAGACAATCCTTCGACTGAATGAACTGCATAACAGTCTGGGACATTTTAATTTTGAACCATGTTGTAATCCACCTTGAACAGATGTGCTGATAAGGCAGGCTACAAAATTCTGTAAATAAATTAAACTTCTCTTGGATCTGTAACTTACTTCAAGTTGTACAGATCCAGAACAGGCCTTTGTCCATCCGACTTCTTGGGAATTAAGAAGCACCAGAAGCAGAACCCTATGTCACACTCCCTATGGCCTTCTAATGAAGAAAGGATATTCCAGCTATAACTAAGCCAAAATGGGTGGGTTCAGAACTGGGAACAGAGGTCCACCAGTTCGGGGGGATGGCACAAGAAGCGTAAGCGTTAGCCATACTTCACAGTTCTCAGAACTCATTTGTCCTTCGTAATGCAGCCCCATTCCAACAAGGGCTGGACCCTTTCCCCCATCATTGGAGGTGGACATCAAAACTTCACCCAAGACTTTGGCTGTGATTCTTGCATAACATCAAGTTAAGCAAGTTAAACCTTTCTCTCAGCCGATCTTTGGAGGGAAGCTGCTGAGGATGAGAAGGTGGGGCTTGTCTTTGTAAAGAGTGGAAAGGATTATTCTGATAAAAAGGCCATATGTAATTATGTCTGGACATAAGCTGGTTTCCTGGCACTACAAACATCCAACTGCAGCGTTAACTGATGCTCCTTCATTAGTGCCACCATTTCTTGTACCTCGTCCCCAAACAGGTTCTCTCCTGGGCACAGTACATCCACCAAGCAATAGTGAACATCTTCCCAAAGCCCACTTTTCTAGAGCTATGTACATCTCCAGGCTCCAACAGACACTGCTGAAAAGTGTCAAAAGTTCCCAGGAGGCATGTTAGAATGCTTCATAGAGCATTTTATGTTTCAAGGCCAATTCCATCATCATCATAGAGTGGTGCAGTAGTCTGACAACTTCAAATTCCAGAGAAGCTTGGATTCTATTTTAAGTCAATTTTGCTCACCCAGGCAGGCAAAATTCGAGGGTCTGCCACATCCTCATCTATAGGTATTAATTTAAAAGACTATGGACTGAAATAGAAGCAGATTCCATAGGGGGTTGGATGAACCGCAACAGCCCGAAAACCTCCATTCTTGGACCCTCTTCCTTCTTGAGGTTAATGGACAATATATTCAACATCTTCTGAACAGAGTGTAACTAAGGGCCTCAGTAAGCCCAGAGAGGAAAATACTGCCATAGATCCTTCACTGCCCGATGACTATTACACTTATCTATGACTCGCATGAAGAGAAAGGCAACCAAGGAGGGCATCTCTGGTGTTCTGATGGAAAGAGAATAGGTAGGAATTTCCACCCCTTCCCTCACCAAATCCTTCAGGGTGTGGAGGGGTTAGCAGATGCCCTGAGAGGTGGTTAACTAGCCATGTCAAAGTGAACTCACTCCAGCTGGTGAAGCTCATAGAGGGGAAGCCTAGACATCTCAGGACTACTCTCCCCCTCCCCACAAACACCACTGTATGAGAAAAACTTCGCCATCCTGGACAGAAGGGGGTTCTTATCCTCCCTCTCTGTTCCTCAAGGAGCAAGAAGGTAAATAAATTCCTCACCAACAGACAGCTGGGTCAAACTTTGTGGAGGTGCCCACTGTGCTGGAGTAGGCAGGGAAACATCCTTCTCTGACTCCCAAATAAGTTTGTCCTCACTGGGCACTGCAGTAGCTGGCAGTATCAAAGAGAACATTGGTGGAGTGGGCATTTGTGCCCAGGAATTGTTTGGCGCCAACGCACTCCATGACACTTGCGCCAATGTACTCTACTGGCTGGAGTCAAACTGACCCATCAGCACCCAAAACAAAATCCCTCCACAATCAATGGCTATTTATTTCTTCACACAGAGATGCTCTGTGCTAAGGAAACTGACTGCATCTTGGCAAGCACTGGTACCATATAACAGAAGGTGCCGAGACTGAAGCATTTGGGAAGAACAAACTGTCTAGTACCATGGAGGACCTCTGCGAGGAGGTCAATGCCATCTGTGCTAAACAGCTACTCACTGGGGAGGTCAAAGGCACTCTTCTAGATGTTGAGTTAGGGCCCACTCCAGCAGGGATCACTTGCACACTCTTCTCAGTACCTCTTCTTGCTCCTTAGACTTTCACATCAAGCTCAAACCATTGCCTGTGTCGAATCCAGAAACCAGCAGCAACAGGGAGAATTTTCCCAGCAGACCTATGGGAAGACTCTTGGCATGATTTCTGTTGCTTCATGTGGCGCCGAGACTCCAGAGGCCATACTCGGAGGTAAATTGACTACGCTGCCTACCCTTGCATCAAGGCTTTGGGGCAATATCGATGCAGTTTTCTAGAAGTCTTTCATCTTCCAGGTGTGGGGCCTGTAGCTTCCATGAGGACATCCTGCTGCAATTCAGACAACTGGAATCATCATGGTCCAGGCCCAGGCAATGGTAGCAGACAGTGTGGGTGTCTGTGATGGGCACATGGTGCACATACCTGTAGGTTTTGAACCTGCTAACTAAGGGCTTCAACTTGAACTTCACCATATACATTTTTTTTTTTAAAGGAGGTATAACAAGTTTTTGGAGGGGCTGCAAGGCAGTGGCATGAAAAACTTTTAAAAATTTCTAAATTAGTGAAAAATGATAAACATTGAGAGTGGGAATCTGTGCAGTAGCTTGGATAAAGAAAGAGGTGCTCACAGGGTAGCAGCCACCCGTACGAACTCACGCATTCTCAGGAACATTCCTGAGCTCAGAGCTGGATTTGTGTTATGCCGTTTGACGGCATCACCCACTGGTTATGACCTATTTAATCCTACTTGATGTCGGAGAACCTCAGGAAGGTGAAAATGTACCATCTTCCATCATGCTTCTGATGAGGCACTATAATGCAGTATATACAAATACACACTTAAAGGTCCTCCTGGTTCTCTTTTTCATGTGGTTTCCTGCCATTTCACTTTGGTTATTTTGCTAAATCAACTACAGTACCTACAATCTAATTCCTCTGCAGGTTATTACACCTCTGCAAATGCCAGTCTGAATTATTTTAGCTAAATTACCTTCCTGCTGACAAAGACTAGAGGAATACAGAGGCCAGAGTAAATGCCACAGAATGCTTAAAATATGAAAAGAACTAATTGAGAGACAGAAAATTGCAAGATAAAAGCAGAAGCAATAAATGTTTCAGTTATTTGGCATAAAAGTCTAAACAAAGTAGATTATATGCCACTTTTTAAAAACCCACAAACTAACAGGTCTGTCTAATGCAGAGCTTTAAAATCCTTCCTCTTAAGAGAGGAGATGTGATCTAGTGGTTACAGCTCTATTGTAGAGTCAATTTGTATACGAAGAGGAAGAAAATGCACACTCTGGCTGGCATTGCGATGGAAATTCTAATAAAATTACCACCAACTTTGGGTCTGATTTTACCAAGGCTTTTTTTCCATTCTGTACCCATGGGAAATAAACTTAGTAAATCAGGCCCCTGGTGCATCTTATCTAGCAAAGTCTGAAAGATGTCATAACAATTAGTGATGACCTGGTCTATGTAATGTGTACATTCAGCATGCATCAGCCACTCCGAATATTGAGCTATACAGCGTTTTCAAAATTAAGCAAATCTACACATGTTGCAAAAAGAAAGTGAAGCTAATTAGAACAGATTTGCTACATTCCTGGTTATAAAAAGCTGAAAAATTATACAGCCTCCAAAGAATCACTAGACAGAACGAGTATTAGTAACATCATTCTGGTTTTTTTTTTCCAAGTTGCCGCAATCAACGACAATCTGAGTACGGTAGGTGGAAGGGGGAAGGGGCAGTTTTCAAAGACATTCCCGCGGGAAACGACCTGCTATAAATCTGCCCATCCAATATGCAGGTAAATTTACCCGGACTAAGCAGAGGTGGAGCGGTTTGCACTTACATGCCTCGCTTTTGTATTTTCAAAAGCCATGCCAGTAAATATTCCTGAAACACGCATAGCAGTTTAATTGTGTGGGGGGCGTTTTGGTGGGATAATTTTCAATGCAAATTTCCACGCGTAAGATTACTTTAAAAAAAGTGGGGTAACTTCATCATCTGTTGTCTAATTTATGCAGGCAGTTACAAAATTACCCCCTTAACGTCTGTGAAAACTGCTTCTGATTTAGCTGAACAGATCAGCAGCAGCACTGTGTGCTGCCATGGAGGCCCTGCATGCAACTATTTCAGTCATTTAACATGGATATCCTAAAAACCAGACTGGCTGGTGGTCCCCAAGGACTGGGCTGAAAACCAGTGAAGCAGCAAGGCTTCTGTACAGTGCAAGTTCTACAAATATATTTGCAGTCCTTTCTGCATATGGAGAAAGATCAGAATATAATTTTTTTGTATTTTATTTTTTTTACAGACTCGTGCTAAGGAAATCATGTCAAGAAGTCATTAAAATATCTTACACGCAATACAAGTTTCATTTTAATAAAGCTGTCTGGCCCAGAATTCTCCAGCTGGAACTTCTGATCGAGGGTGAGGTCCGTATCTTTCAAAATGCGGTGGAGGGGGATGTCCAAGATCCCCAGCGCACACTGGCGTTCATCATCCTTTACCTGCAAAACAAAATGTTCAAACAGAACGTGATGCAGGTCCACTGGAAAGTGAAATTCAGCAAGAGAAGAAAAAACAGCTCCTCTCCTGCAGCGGCTTGCTTTATTTCTAGTTACTTCCTCTGCTGTCTTCTACTCTGGACGCTTACTTTCTGCAGCTGTGAATTCAATATGAATTCCTGTGGAAGCCCAGTCCCTGTAATGCTGCAGGGCTTAGCCAGCCCTGTGTGTCAAGCTCTCACTAGCAGATTGTAAGCAGAGACAACATGAACAGCCAGGTGCACCTTTGCCAATTTAAAGAAAGGAGGGGGATCAAACTGATTAGGACCACACTTACAGAGTAAGATGGGAAAAAGTACAATTCTGTAGATTGCTAGTCACCTGTATTTCACTCTGTACTACCCTAAAGTAAATGAATAAAAACACTAAAGTACGCTAAAGGAAAGCAAGACATTGTACATGAAGCATTTTCTTGAAATGACTAATGGATGCTGCTAATAATCTAAGGAAATACAAGGTACTTTACCTCAATGTGAAGATGCTCTGTGTGAATATTCTGAATAAAGAATGCAAAAGCCTGCTCCCAGATAGGATTTTTGCTCAAACAAATCATCTGTAGGTAAAATAAAAATAAAACAAAATGCCTCTTAGCAATGACAGACATTTAAGAACCCACTGAAGTCTCTACATATCTATAGGAAGCAATTAATTTTCAGACTATCCATTTTGGGACAAGGATTGAGTACTTTTAAATCACAGACTTTGCAAAGAAAAAGCATGCGCAATACTCTCTCTCAAACTCTTTGCATTTGATTTTTGTGCAGGTAAATTTTCTATGGAAAACGTTGTGCAAAAGAACATAAGAAATGGTTACATGGTAGAAAAAGACAGCCAGCCTCCTACCTTGCTCTTCACCATTTTGCTGCCTACAGTGAGCTGCGCATAGGAGTTGGGATCCTTATCGGTTTTCTTTATGGTAAGACACAAGACAGAATATCACACGGTCAGTACAGCAGTCAGGATATTTTGGGAAGGAATACAAAACTGCAGTGTTTGCTAGCAACACATTCCATGAGGGAATTCAGGATTAGTAATAAACTCAATTTACGGTTTTTTTCAGTTTGAATCACTCCATATCTGGGTTTAATTATCACTTCTGAATATACAAAGGATGCACCAAAACCTGCCGTTTTTAAAGCCCAAAGGTGGTTTAATTCTTGTCTCATTTTAAGGGCACGATGCTTCCATGAGCACAGACTGAAAGAAATTTATGAATCAATTGGGTCCCTAAGGGTGCAATTTTCAAAGGATTTTCAACAAGAGTTTGCCCGTATAAAAACTCCCTTTGAAAACTGTCTCCACTCCCATCTAATGTGGGGGAAAAGTACCTATGCCACCCACAATACTCGACAGCAATGGCTGCCAAGACAGTAAAAGAAAAAATGAGAAACGCCAGAGTCTTTCATTCTTATTGATACTTTTTCCAGGGTGTAAACGTTTACCTGCCTTCTCATGCCCATTCCACATTATTCGGGTGTCTTTAGTTTACAATAACTGTCCCATTTTCCATGGTTTGAATAATGGAGCACCTACTACAGAAGCTGAACATTTTGGCTACTAATCTGTTGTCGTAGCAGAGTTTTGGCGCAGCTGGCATTAGGGTGGGCAGAACCAGCTGAAGTTCATCTGAACTGCCACCTGCTCACTAGCCCAAATAAATCGGTAGACTCAAATTAAGCCAAGCCCAAAACCATGACCCTGTTTTGGAAGGCCCAAAACCTTGGTTGGGGGGGGGGGGGGTGGAGAGGAGTGTCATCACATCACCCATCCCCTTCAGCCTGCCATTTGGGAGTCCTGCAGTTTCCTCCTGCTCCTGTCGTGGCTATAATGCTCTCAGACTCCATTGCTCAGCTACCTCGGGTTTTCTCCTCTATTTTTAAGTCCTTCCCATCCAGCCCAGCCACAGAACAAGCAGCTTCTGGCCAAAAAGGCCCAAGGTACCTTTCCCTCTGGGACCCGCCACAAACGCATCACTGTTGCGTAACATCTGGGACGCCGTCATCCCCAGGGGCTGTGAGCACTATCTCCCCGGCATCCCTAAGCCCTAGTCAGGCCTACTTCTTTTGTTTCGAACCAATGCCCCCACACAGTTTGTTCCTCTCTACCTAGGAAGGTCAGGAATGTTTCAGCTCCTTTACAGCTACATGCAGTTTCCGTGTTCTTGCCTTTTGATAATACCAAGGCCTAGTGTACGATATTGCAGACATCTAGGAAGCTATTTCCAAATATTTCATTTGTTTTTTAACCAATTTAAAACCACTACTTTTTCAAGGAATGGAAACATCACCCTGCTCACCCAACCTCCATAATTTAGGGGTTCGAAAGAAGATACCAATGAAGAAGTTATTGGCTTGCAGTAAGAAAGAATGTAGGTATTCAAAGAGCATCGTCAGTAAAGACAGTCATGGAAACTAGTTGTATATGAGGAGCTGGAATCCCCGTTATTGGAGACTAATTTTCTGAAGAGTAGATTACACAAGCAATTGTCAGGGATCCACTGAATCCTGTTTGGAGGCAGAGTAATGCATCAGAAGATCAAGGCCCTCCCTTCCCTCGATGAGTATCCTAGTCCTCACTAACATACCAGTAAGTTTTAGTTAACTACAGCATGCTTGAAAACCGCTGAATATAATCATTACCTTGATATAGTTGGTATTCTTCATCTTCCTTGTGCTATATTCATTGTTTGAATATTCAAAATGATTGCTCTGTATTGGTGAAGGAAAAGGATCACACAATGTGAAAGAAGCAAAGAAATGTATAAAACTGAAAGCTACCAATCTATTTATAGGACTTTACTTACAGGTAGATTGTATGCACAGTCCAGGTAGACAATGATCATCGCTGTGGAGAGACCAGCCTTAGGCTGTATATGGGGGGAAAAAAAAATATAAGGCAATGGGAGGTGGAATAATTTAGCAGCCCAAATTTGTGGCATTTTGGAGTTTTTTTGGCAGATTTCTGTGCATCTCCTCTTCTGGATTTAATACAAATTACACAAGATCTCACTCAAATATATTCATACAGTTGTATATATGCACTGGGTGATACGACCAGACATTTCCAACATGGCAGCAAGAAATTCACATTCACCCG
The DNA here is from genome assembly GCF_901001135.1 of Rhinatrema bivittatum. Lineage (NCBI taxonomy): Eukaryota > Metazoa > Chordata > Amphibia > Gymnophiona > Rhinatrematidae > Rhinatrema > Rhinatrema bivittatum. Next base: position 55,382 of record NW_021820972.1, read on the forward strand.
AGTAGGTATGAATGCACCTGCTGCCACAAATACAGATATACCCAGCAGCGGTGAAGAGCCCACTCACAAGGAGGATAAATAAAGCAAAATTGCTTACCTTGTAATAGGTGTTATCCCAGGACAGCAGGATGTAGTCCTCACATATGGGTGACATCAGTAATGGAGCCCTATGTACGGAAAACTTCTGTAAAAGTTTCTATGAAACTTTTGACTGGCACCAGTGTGCCTACTGAGCATGCCCAGCATGCTATGATATTCCCTGCCACAGGGGTCTCCCTTTAGTCTTGGTTTGTAGCAATAGCGTTAGCCAAAATAAAATAATAAAACGTATCGGACCCAACTCCGCGGGGTGGCGGGTGGGTTTCGTGAGGACTACATCCTGCTGTCCTGGGATAACACCTATTACAAGGTAAGCAATTTTGCTTTATCCCAGGACAAGCAGGATGCTAGTCCTCACATATGGGTGATTAGCAAGCTAGAGGCTGAGTCAATTTGTCATGTAGCAACAGTGAAGTATTGTTGATGGAATGAATCAGCCGAAGATCACAGCAGGTTGGACGTAGAAGGAGTTGGGATTATACTGGAAACAAGTTCTTTAAGACAGATTGTCCATAGGCTGAATCTTGTCTTCCTTCTTTGTCTAGACAGTAGTGAGCTGCAAAAGTGTGAAGAGAACTCCAGGTTGCTGCTTTACAAATGTCCAGAATAGGTACAGAGCGAAGGTGTGCTACTGAGGTTGACATTGCTCTGACTGAATGTGCTTTTACTCGCCCTTGAAGAGTAAGGCCTGCTTTTCCATAACAAAATTGAATGCAATCTGCAAGCCAGTTTGACAGAGTATGCTTACCCACTGCTTTACCTGGTTTGTTTGGATCATAGGATACAAACAGCTGACTGGATTTTCTTTGGGCTGTAGTGCGGTTTAAATAGAAGGATAACGCACGCTTACAGTCCAAAGTGTGTAAGGCTCGTTCACCTTGATGGGAATGAGGCCTAGGAAAGAATGTTGGTAAAACTATGGATTGGTTCAAATGAAATTCCGTGACAACCTTAGGAAGGAACTTTGGATGTGTCCGGAGGACTACCCTGTCATGTAGGAACTTTGTAAAAGGTTCGTATGTGACTAGTGCTTGTAATTCACTGACCCTTCTAGCTGATGTAATGGCTATAAGAAAGACCGTTTTCCAAGTTAGGTACTTAAGGTCACAGGTATTTATGGGTTCAAATGGGGAACGCATGAGCCTAGTTAATACTACGTTTAGGTCCCATTGAATGCTTGGGGAATGAATTGGAGGTTTAATGTGAGTTAGGCCTCTCATGAATTTACTGACGAGAGGCTGTGTGGAGAGAGGCGCATCACCTAGCTTGTTATGATAAGCTGAGATTGCACTTAAGTGTACCCTTACAGATGACGTCTTAAGACCAGAGTCTGAGAGATGGTAAAGGTAATCTAGTAGCGTGGTAGTGGGGCAAGTGAAAGGATCTAAATCTTTCTGAGTGCACCATAAAGTAAACCTTTTCCATTTGTAGGAATAATTCTTTCTAGTGGAAGGTTTACGTGCAGCTATTAGTACCTGAGATATATTAGTTGAAAGGTTGAATGGTTGCAAGATCAAGCTTTCAACATCCATGCTGTCAGGGACAGGGATTGAAGGTTGGGATGGCGCAACTGACCCTGTTCCTGAGTTATGAGATTGGGAGCTACTCCCAGGCGAATGGGATCCCTGACTGAGAGATCTAGCAGTGTGGGGAACCATACTTGTCGAGGCCAATATGGGGCTATGAGTATCATGGACCCCTTGTCCTGTTGTAGCTTTACTAATGTTTTGGTTATGAGCGGTATTGGTGGATACGCGTATAACAGGCCTGAGTTCCAATGGCGAGCAAACGCGTCCTTTGGTAAGTTGTTCTGCCGGAAGAGGAAAGAGCAGTAATTGTTCACTTTGTAGTTCAGAGGTGACGCAAAGAGATCTATTGTTGGTTGACCCCAGCGTTGAAATATCTTGGTTGCTATCGCTGGGTCGAGGGACCACTCGTGTGGTTGAAAGTGGCGGCTGAGGCGATCCGCTACTGTGTTGTGGATGCCTGCTAGGTAGGTGGCCCGTAGTAGAATTGAGTGTGCTAGGGCCCAGTCCCATATTTGAGCTGCTTCCTGGCAAAGGAGGTACGAGCCCGTACCACCCTGCTTGTTGATGTACCACATGGCTACTGTGTTGTCCGTTTGGATCAGAACAGTCTTGTGTGAAAGGCAGTCCTTGAATGCATGTAGAGCATAGCGTATAGCTCGAAGCTCCAGGAAGTTTATTTGAAAAGAGGCTTCTTGTTTTGTCCACGTGCCTTGCGTCTTTAAGTGAGCAATGTGCGCACCCCACCCCAAGGTGGATGCATCTGTTGTTAAAGTCACTTGTGGAACTGGTTGCTGAAAAGGCAGGCCTTTGAGCAAGTTGATTACGGATGTCCACCAGAGAAGAGATGATCTTAGATCTGGTGTGATACGAATGGGAGTGGACAATGGTTGAATGGCTTGAATCCATTGAGATTTGAGTGTCCATTGCGGTAGGCGCATGGTCAGTCTGGCCATGGGAGTTACATGAACTGTTGAGGCCATGTGTCCGAGTAGGGTGAGGCACTGATGAGCTGTAACTCGAGATTGATTGCGAACTGATTGTGCTAAGAGGACGAGTGCCTGAGCACGGTCTCTTGGAAGAAAAGCTTTTGCTGTGATAGTATTGAGATCTGCACCTATGAACTGTAACTGGTGAGATGGTGTGAGATGGGATTTCTCGTAGTTGATGAGAAACCCCAAGGAGTGAAGTAACTGCATTGTGAGATGGAGAGAAGTGAGAGCACCGTTTTGTGTTTGACTTCTGATTAGCCAATCGTCCAAGTAGGGAAACACATGTACTCTTTGCTTGTGAAGATGTGCCACCGCTACTGCAAGACACTTTGTGAACACTCGAGGTGCTGAGGCTAGGCCGAAAGGCAGTACTCGATATTGGAAGTGCTGACCTTCCACCAGAAATCGCAGGTACTGTCGATGAGGAGGAAAAATGGGAATGTGAGCATAAGCGTCTTGAAGATCCAGAGAGCAGAGCCAATCTCCTTTTTGAAGAAGAGGTAGCATGGTGCCTAATGACACCATCCTGAATTTTTCTTTCTTTAGAAATTTGTTGAGATTTCTGAGATCTAGGATTGGGCGTAGGCCCCCGGTTTTCTTTGGAATGAGGAAATATCGGGAGTAGAATCCTCTGCCCCACTGAGGCCTGGGAACTTTTTCTATGGCCTTGGCAGTCAGTAGGGTGGATAATTCTACTTGTAGAATTGTGTAATGATAAGACACTGTCCAAGATGGGATAGGAGGATTGTCGTTTGGTACAGTGAGGAAATCCAAGTGGTACCCTTGAGATACAATTGAGAGTACCCATTGATCTGTCGTGATGGAGTTCCAATTTTGATGGAAATGAGAAATTCGGCCTCCGACAGGTAATTGTGGGCAAGGATTTTTGGAATGACTCATGCTCTCTGGTTGGATTTCAAAATCCAGACGTGGACGCTGCAGGTGGAGGCTGTTGAGGTCTGGCAGGTCTCTGGCGAGGTTGTGACCTTTGAGTAGGCCTTTGCTGTCTGGGTCTAGCTGCTGGGGGATAATACCGCCGAGGGCGGTAATATGGTTTCCTTGGTTCTCTTCTTGGAAGCCTCCTAGAAGGTTGGTGTACTTCTTGCGGCAGCTGAGATAGTTGTTTAAGGGTCTCAGTGTGATCCTTAATTGTCGCCACCGCCTCTTTAACTTTATCCCCAAAGAGGTTTTCTCCAAGGCAAGGCAAGTCTGCCAAGCGCTCTTGTACCTCTGGTCTCAGCTCCGATGATTTCAACCAGGCCCATCTTCTGGCTGTGATTCCTGACGCTGACAGTCGGGAGGCTGTTTCAAAGGAATCATATGTTGCTCGAACCTCGTGTTTACCCGCCTCCAGGCCTTTGTGCACGAGTTTTAGTAATCCGTCCTGAAACTGGTCAGGTAACTGGTGTGACAGTGTTTCTACCTGTTTCCACAGGTCTCGCTGGTACTGATTCATAAAGAGCTGGTAAGAATTTATTCTAGATACCAGCATGGCAGCTTGGAATATTTTTCTTCCTAGATTGTCCAGGAACCGGTTATCCTTACCAGGAGGTGTAGAGGCATGCTGTTTTAACCTCTTGGCCTTCTTTTGGGCCGACTCGACCACCACTGACTGATGCGGTAATTGTGTTTTTTGAAACCCTGGGATGGGCTGTACCAGATAAGTGGCATCAGCACGCTTATTGACCGCTGCCACAGACCCAGGGTGCTCCCACATTCTGTACATCAATTCTTGTAGGACCTCATGGACTGGAATGGCAAGAATTTCCTTAGGAGGATCTACGAATTGGAGAACTTCCAAAGTTTTTTGTCTGCTGTCTATCTCTGAAAGGAGGGAGAAGGGAATTGTTTCAGACATTTCCTTTATAAAATTCGAGAAGGAAAGATCCTCCGGTGGTGATTTTCTTCTATCCTCTGGTGGTGAGGGCTCAGAGAGGATATCTTCCCCTGATGAATATTCTGAGTCACTAGAGTCCAGAGGATGTTCTATAGGCCTAGAAGGCTTAAAAGGAGTGTCAGAGAGTGGTGTTTGTGGCCTGATGGGTGGTATGACACCTGAGGGGCCTGGTAACGGTTCCTGATGGAGATCAGAACCTGGATGTTGAGGTGCAGAGGAAAGAGCGTATATAAGTGAGTTCAATTTTTCCATCAGAGGTTGAAAAATGGACGTATCATGAGATGGTACCGGCTGTGCCATCGAGGTCGATGGCCGCATTGGCATCGATGGAATCTGGGGCATCGACATCAAAGGCACCGCTGGTTGCGCCCTGGATGGTACCAGTCCTGGAACCGACGGCATCGTTGATGGTGATTTCCTCGGCATCGGCATCGCGTGTACTGGCGATGGAATCGGCGATGGTATGAAGGCCGGTGTCGATGGCAGGAGAGGAGTAGTCGGTCGTGGCATCGCTTCCACAAAGGCATCCTGAACCGCTTGGCGTATATAAACGTCAAGTTCCGCCCGCATGGATGGTGTGAACAGAGCACCCATGGGGGGAGGCGGTGGTGGCGACATCAGTACAACCTCAGAGCCCTGAGGAGGTACGGTTCCTTCCGCCGGAATCGGCGAGGATCGCCTTGTCGATGGCTCGGAAGCCTTACCTTTGAGCCGGGGTTTCTTGGACGGTGCCCCGTCATCTGTCGATGGCTCACCGGCTATCGGGGTAGGTGATGCCGTATGCGGCCTACGATGCCGATGGTGATGTTTGTCTTTTTCGCGGGCTTTCTCACTGCCCGATGTTGAGGCCTTGGACGATGGTGAGGGGGAGGAAAATGGAGCGTCTCCCGACTCACCTGAGTGACGTTTTTTCAATACTACTTTTCTAATCGATCCAGCCGGAGACGATTGTTTGGAAGTAGATGGAGCAGTAACTAGTTGAATCTTGAATAGCTGCTCCATTTTGTCCAGCCGTAGACGTCGACCTTTCGAGGTCATCGTAGCGCATAAGGGACAATTTTTTACCTCATGACCCTCACCAAGGCAAAGTACACAGTCCTGGTGTGGGTCTGTGATAGACATATTTCTCGCGCATTTTGGGCATTTTTTAAAACCTGTAGCCATTTTGTGGCCGGACAGCCGTCGACGGCCTAAGACTCAGGTAAAAATGTTTTTAACCAAAAAACGGAACGGAACCGCGAGAACGGTAAAAACTCACCGCGATGACTAAACTAAGGGAGACCCTTTGCGGTTGAAGTTTTTTTTTTTTTTTTTTGAAAGTTTTCCGTGAGGAAAATTGTGGAGAATCCCACAGGACTCCCAATAACCGCGAGGCTAACTGCTTCGCGGAAAAAAGAAGACTAAAGGGAGACCCCTGTGGCAGGGAATATCATAGCATGCTGGGCATGCTCAGTAGGCACACTGGTGCCAGTCAAAAGTTTCATAGAAACTTTTACAGAAGTTTTCCGTACATAGGGCTCCATTACTGATGTCACCCATATGTGAGGACTAGCATCCTGCTTGTCCTGGGATAAAATATATTACTTATGGCTTTGGTTTTTTTATGGGGGAGGGGGGGAAGAAGGGATCAGGGTAGTGTTAAATCAAGAAATAGAGGGAAATGCTTTCCTGGATGCCAGGGCCCATGGTGCACACTGAAGGGAGGGGAGCAGTGAGCAGAAAAGAGGAAGACCAGAGCGTCAGCACCAGAGTAGGGAAGAGAATTGGTTTTCCACTCCACTTTTTCACAGCTGGAAGTGTTTGAACTACAAGAACTCTTAAAAGAGTAAAATATGAATGAGCTATAAAACAGCCACTTCAGACTCCATTACTGTTCTCTCGGTTAGAAAAGCTAATTATTTTTAAAACACAAGACAGGAGTCATCACTCTAGATTGAACAAAAAAGTTCTGAGGGAGAGGGGTGATGAGATAATTCAGAACTATACCTAGAGTTACTAGAAAACATTAATAGAAGGACCCAGGGACCATTGTGGACAACACTACATCAAAAAACATGTCAGCATGGAGTATTAGAGCCCAGACTACAATAATCCACTCACCGCACACAGTTTAGCAGGGTCAGCCACCAATGAGAACCACTCCAGCTTCAAATGCACTTTTCCACTTGCTACGTCGCTTAGAGGGAACCACTATGCACGTGAAGGCAAGAAAAGGTTAAGTACAGTCAACGCATAGTCTACATTGCGCGCAGTATCTATCTTCCCGTTTTCCCCTTTTGATCATACACCTGTCACCCTTCATTTTAGATCTCACGTTAATACTTCCATAGAATAAAAGTCATGCACATTTTATGGCCATAAAAATCCTGTTCAGTAACGCTGCTCTTCAGCAATTCAGGTTGCACCAGGGGGTTCCCCAAACCCCCCACCCTGACCCCAGAGCCAGTCAGGTTTTCTGGATATCCACAATGAATATGCATGACACACATTTGTATTTACTGGTCTCCAACGTAGGCAAGTATCTGTTGTGTAAACCCTGAAAACCTGACTGGCTATGTAGTCAGTAGGTCAGCTTTAGTTACCAACTGGTGCAATATTTTCCTGGGTTTTAGGTAAGGATTAGCTCAGCTGGGGGCGGAGTGAAGTGGTATTAAGCAGCAAACACAGCCAACCTGAAAAACTCAGGAGTCAGACTGCTATGCTGACTTCTTTTTATGATTCCTCAATTTCAAAAGTATTTTAGACTTGGTATGGATTAGTATTAGCTTCTGGCGCTTCACTGGTAATGCAAGAGATAGCTTCACTGTGCTTAAATTCTGTGCTGCTATGCACATGTGGACAGACATGTCTAAAAGTAATTGGAAAGCAGCACTTCAAAGCTGACCCACATTACACTAACAGCACTACACAGCCGGGTTAACACACATACGGTATATAGCCACGGACATCCCCCAACGTGCAATTAAGAAGGGATGGCTGCATGCTTTGTGAATGCCATCATTGCCAAGTGTTAGGTGTCTTCAGGCAACAAAGGTTGATTAGTATTAAAGCTTGAAAATGTCAGATTTTACCTCATCCACAACTCTGTCTTTCATCACACCACTCAGACATATGATCAAGCTATAAAACAAAAATAAAATACATGAGTCTTATTGGTAACCTAAAATATATCTACTAATACTAATTAAGATTGTATGATTGGCCTTATCTCACTTTAAATAGTAGAGGTAACTGGTCTTATTTTATTTACTGATTTTATATACCGTCATTTGGTGTAGCCATCATAACGGTTTACAACAGTAATAAATAACAATAAAATTACAGTAAATTAAAATAAGTTAAATAAAATAAAATGCAATAAAATAACATAACAAAACAAGATATTAATACAATAAAAATAAAGCAATAAAATAAAATACATTCAAAATCTTGATTGGAACTTCAGGCAGCGTGCGGAAATGGTGGTGTGTGTACTACAACAAAATGAATCTTGATTTGTTGAGACAGACATAAAACAACAGATTAGTGCATGTGATTGTTTTAATTGGAATCGTTAAAAGCCACTTTTTGATTTCTTTCTTAAATATCTTTAAATTTGTTTGTAGCCGTTTTTCTGTGGGGAGTGTGTTCCAAATTTTTGGGCCTGCAAGGGATATTGCATGTTCCCTTACTTGCGTGAGCTGTGCCGATTGTACTGAAGGAATAGATAGAAGGCCTTTATTAGCAGATCACAAATTCCTTTGGGGTATATGTATTTTAATTGCCGTGTTAAGCCAGTCTGTTTGGTCTCCGTACATGATTTTATGAATAATTGTTAGGATTTTGTATTCTATTCTCAATTTTATTGGCAGCCAGTGCAGTGAAATTAAAACTGGAGTGATATGATCTTGTTTCTTGGTACCCGTTAAGATTCTAGCTGCCGAGTTCTGTAATAACTGACGTGGTTGAGTTGTAGATGCAGGTCAGTCTCACAAGCCAGATTCAGAACTCCCCAAACTCGCCAACACTGGTGCAGCTTCACCAAAGCAAATTAACCAAATGTCAGGGGAGCAAGGGAGAGAGTAGTATGCATGCTGAATGGCTACTAGCACCATATGTGAAAATGCATACATTTTCTTTAAAATGTGTTTTATGCCACCAATTTTAAAATGACAGAGCCTTCTTGTACAAATTCTGTTTTACATCTTCAGGAGTTTCTGAACAAACGTCATCTGTGCTTAATAAAATTAGCTGGGATCAGAATTAAAAATGTTTAACAGTCCTGCTCGTTTCATGTGGCATAACCTCTTTTGCAATTTACAGGCGACAAACTGGGGCTATTGCAATTTTGCAGAACATGAGCAATGTGACAGCATGAAAGCCAAACACCAGAATTAATAAGCAGGTTTTAAGAAAAAAAAAACAACGGATACCCACCATATTTGTTAGTAATCTTAACAGAATTAAGGGAGTTGTTATTCTTATATCATGATAAGCATGTAGGAAATCTAGCTCCTTTGCCTGGGCAACTTGCAAAATAAGCATGGAGTTATGTGTGTGGTGGCTAACTAATAAAGTTGCAATTTGAACCACAGGTGGAGGACTGTTTTTTTAGGCAGTATGACTATGTATAATTTATTTTTATTTTGACCCACTTGAAAATTAAGTAAAAATCTGTACTCCATTAAAAAAAAAAAAAAAAAAAAAAAAAAAAAAAAATTTCCATCGCCACATAAGAATGGCCAATTGTCTACAGACAGGGAGCGAAATCTGGTGGATAAAACTGGGCTTGAACATCTACAAACTATACCAGCAGCTTAGAATGCTCTCCTTTTGTTTCGGAAAAATGTTTATTATGTGCACAAGAAATGCCACATATAAACCTGTGTCCTGGATTATGTTACCTGCCAAGAAAGTCATCTTTATCTGGATCTTCATCATACAAATCCACTTCTAAGTCCTGGCCAGGAACCTCATGAACTACAAACTGCCGAGAAAAACAAACAAAAAACGCCCGGATATGAAAAATTGTAGAGAAGCAAAACGTTTGACGTCAGAGTCTCGCCATTTGACCACATTTCAGACAGGACTGAAATGTTGCCATGTGGCGGGATAGTATGGGCCCGATTTGAGGACTGGACACAATAAGGGCAAACATTAAACACAAGAGAATAAATTCCACCCGGAGCCAATCCAACCCACCTGCCGGGATATGCACGCGCGCCTGCAGTGCATGTCATACGCATGGAACTAAACAGAGGAGTTACTGGGGAGGAGAACATAGCCATCTCCGAACCGTCTTTCCCTTGGCAAAATAGTCTCAAGCCTGCAAATCAGGCTGTGCAATTTTTTTTCCCCAAGGATTTACGTTTCCTGCAATTTCAAGAAAAGAAAGTTGCACAAGCAAAAGGAGGAAAAGGGCTGTGGAACGTTTGCCCGGTCCTTACTGCCTTTTATCCTGCCCTTGGTTTGGTTTCTTTAAAGCTGTAACATGATTAAATCATATTTTGACCTGCCGCTGTGAGAGTAACTATTTTTTTTTTCTTCTACTAATAAACGTTACATCCAAGGTACTAACTGGCAGTTTAAATTAACAAAATCATGTTAACTACCAGTTTGCATTCTTTCACTTAATTGCTGACAAGACACAAGTTTAGGCTTTTGAAAGTTCTGCCCAACTTAGGCCTAGATTTATGAAACTGCTGTAAATATCGCATGCGATGGAAAAGGGGGTGTGTTTTATGGTAATTGCCTAATAATCGCAATGTGCACTATGTTAGCGCTTTGCATAGGTATTACCACAAAGTGCGTTAACTTTTCGCACTTTGCAGTAATATGTACATAATTGCAAAAGGGGGGAGAGAGAATAACGCATGATATCGCACAGCTTATCAGTTGAAAAAGGTATAGTTATTTTCGGCATTAAAACTGTGCGATATCGTGCGTTATGGCTTCGCAAAGTGCAAAGCCAGCCCACTTTCAGAAATCCCGCCCCCAACTCCTCCCCAATCCCTCCCCTTTTAAAAGTTTGCATTGCACCATGCGTTAAGGCGTTTTTGCATGCGTTATAACACAATCTATACATGTGCTTTACACTCCCGCTGGAGATAATGTGAAACGCCCACATGCTTTTAATCCACATGACACCCTGATCTTCTAAATACAAACTCTGCAGGTAGCTTGTGTTTGAATATCAGGTTGGTTTAGGCAGGAAGAAAAGTTAGTGCATATATTGCCACTTGAGCACCTGATTGAAAATAGACTCCTGTCATTTTCATTCTGCAATGATTTTCATTAGGACATAACATACTGCATTTTTTAAAATCAAAATATGACCTACAACTACTTTTCAAGGTTTCAAAGCTATGCTCGAGTAGCCCAATTAATTATTCCCTACTCTCCTCTCTCCAAGCCTGGAGCCCATAACGTTGCATTGCCAACGATCTGAATTAAGAGTAAAACAGCAATAAGTCGACAAACTGCATTTTTCCAGGAAACTATTTCTAAACGTATTTCATGTGGTCCACACTGGAAAGCATCAGCAAATCAATGGCAGTTCTAGTTTGACAAAAATAGCTCATCATGAAGAGTGTGTCGTCATGCCCGTGACGGCTGACCTTTCGCTGGACTTCCAAAGCGCAGTGTGTTTCTGTATCGCACAAGCCAAGTCTTCCTTTTGCACTTTCACTGAGGACATTGATTGCTAATGTCTAGGGACCTTCATTTTCAGGGGTTTTTTTGTTTGTTTTTTTTTGGGGGGGGGGTTTCCTGGGAATTTATCAAGGTTTATGACGACAAAAAAACAGGGGAAAAAGAAAATTGGTGGAAAAAAATGACTGTTTTGCCAGGTAAAAAAAAATCAGGCTTTATTTTGGTGGACAGTAAATTAGCAGCTTATTCTGCTACCCACCCACTCAGCAATACCCCCTGTATGTCCCTCTCTTCTCCACCCCCGCACCTAAGCCAAGAATCCCCCTCTCCCCCCCCCCCATCTTTACCGGGGGTTGCTCCTGGCTCCTCCTCCCTCGCTCTTTGGCAGCATGCTTGTTGCGGCTCTCACGCTCCGCGGCACTGCACTTCTGCTTTAGTGCATGGTCAGGAAACCTGCCAGGAAGTGCTTCTGATAGGGTGGGGTGCGGCAGCACCAGACAGCAGGCACCTTGGCTGCTTGGAAAGGGGGTAGGGAGAGGTGGGACTTGAAAACGCTGCATCAGCAGCACTGGAGGATGAGCGCTTTCACTGGTGGGGAGCGTTGCGTCTGTCGGTCTCAGATGGCTTAGACCTCTGTGCCTCATCTTTCTCTCTGCTCTCCCCGCCAGCCTTGGGAAGATGGCTACCACCACGTCTGCATGCCGCTCTCTCCGGCGTCCCCGGAACGGCAATGGCAAGGCTATCCGCCATGTTTCTCCTGAGGGTCTCCTAGGGTGCGCGCGCGCACACGCCACCCACATCTTTATCCACGTCATGGCGGGAACCTCGGGGACGTCCCCCTCGAGTGACGTCACGCCATCCGGGTATTTAGCCTGCCCTTCGTTTGCTAGCAGATTGAGTTAGCAAGGATTGGACTCGCCCGGTCTAAGCTACTCTGCCGTTTGAAACTCTCTCTGCCCTTCAGGGTTATTCATTTAACCTGGGTACCCGCTCCTCGGGGGCCCTTTGCTTTCTTTCAGGTTCCTGTCTGGGATACCGGGTACTTGCTCCTCGAGGGCCTGCTCTCCCTGCCTTGGTGCCTGCAATCCAACTACTTCTGCCTGCTGGGATCTCCATCTGTACAGCTACCAACTTAGTGAGTAATCTAACCTTTATCAGTCTGTCTCATCTACAGCTCAGCATCTGGAACTCCCTATACTATTCTATGTGAGACGGGTCTCCTCTGCCGAGGGTCCCTGGACTGCTATCGCTGGATCACCTCACTACTGCCACCTCTGGTGGTATCCTTCAGCTGTATAATAAAAGACAAATCTCTGTGTGTTTGCATGTCTCGAGTCTAGCCTTGTTCTGTGGTTCCTCTCGGGGCTCCTCCCCGTGGGAGTGGCCATCACCCAATAACCCACTCTAAAACACCTCAAAACCATAACAGGGAGCAAGACTTGAAAACGCTGCATGCTCTTTGGCCTGCACTGGCTGGTGGCCATAAAAAGCTGCCATCTGCTGCTCTAGAGCTCTACCTAAAATCAGCCTAAAATTGGGGTGAAAAAAAACATTTAAACAGATTTTCAACTTTGAATACTCTGGGAATTTATGGGTGAAAACAGTTTAAATTGTAAATGAAGTACCCTACTTATGTTTTACAGCAAACTGTGCCACCTTAAGCAAGCTCATCTGCCTTTGGTTGTATTTCCCCAAATAACTGCGCCGGAGGTGCAAGGGAATGCAAGTTCAGACAAATGGCCAGTGTCCAGGAGAAGAAGAAGGAAAGAAAAAAAAAAGTGCCATACCTCAAACATTTCATGCCATTTGGGGTTCAGATTCTCTTTGATGGTTTTAGTTCTGAAGATCTTGGTGCCCACTCTTGCCACAGCATAAGGATCAGACTTGCCTTTAATTATTCCTCGGAGGTAGGTGTCTTTCGGTATGAGGTCTTCAGCTTCAATGGCGTGAACCCGTAAGACTCCCTAAAACAAAGAAAAACAGCCCATAATAGCTCAGGCCCATCTGAACCAATAAGTTATAGCTGAACTGGCAAGGTGGGGTTGGGGGGAGGGGCCTGGATACATCAGACAGAGGACAAGGTACACACCGAGAGCCCTAGTGAGATGCAAGTGGAGCAATCAATGTTACCCAGAAAGCTAATTTGCATGACAAAACCTGCCTCTACGGCAGTACCTGCCACACAGCCCGATACTGTAAAACCGCGGGAGAGCGGACGAACGCCGGTGCGAGCTATCCAGTATGCTCCAGCATGCAAATTAGGCGACGCAGTGCAAACGAGGGAAAGGAGGCGCTAGGGACACTAGCGCGTCCCTAGCACCTCCTTTTGGCCTGGAGCGGCGGCTGTCAGCGGGTTTGACAGCCGACGCTCAATTTTGCCGGCGTCGGTTCTCGAGCCCGCTGACAGCCACGGGCTCGGAAACCGGACGCCGGCAAAATTGAGCGTCCGGTTTTCGGCCCGACAGCCGCGGGCCGAATTCAAATTTTTTTTTTTACTTTTTTTTTTAACTTTTGGGGACCTCCGACTTAATATCGCTATGATATTAAGTCGGAGGGTGCACAGAAAAGCAGTTTTTACTGCTTTTCTGTGCACTTTCCTGGCGCCGGAAGAAATTAGCGCCGACCTTTGGGTCGGCGCTAATTTCTTAGAGTAAAATGTGCGGCTTGGCTGCACATTTTACTTACTGGATCCCGCGCGCATACCTAATAGGGCCATCAACATGCATTTGCATGTTGAGGGCGCTATTAGGTGCCGCGGGTGGGCCGCGTGTTTTCCTCCCCTTACTGAATAAGGGGTAAGGGAAAACACGCGTCCAGAGCAGGCTGACAGTGCGCTCCGACGGAGCACACTGTACTGTATCGACCTGACAGTGAGGTGGCGCTGCTATTCAACCAGCTTCAAAATGCAATCACTATTGATATGTGGGAGCATCAATCACTAGGACTGTATTTTTGTCATAGGACTTATAGAAACTGATATCAGCAGATAGAAAGCCATTTGGTCCACCCAGTCTGCCCATTTGTAGCTGTCTACCGTGCTGCCGCAAATTGATTTGGTCTTCTCTCCCCATCACAAACGTGGGGTAGCAACCTAGTGGTTAGAGCAGCGGGCTGTGAACCAGGGGTGCCGCGGGTTCAAAATGCTGCTGCTGCTCCTCCTCCTGACCGTGGGCGAGTCACGTCACCCTCCACTGCCTCAGGCGCAGAAAACTTAGGGGCTCGCTCACCGTGCCATGGTATTTTTCCCCTGAGGGGAAATAAACGTCCCTTTGTGCCTATTATATTTGTATACCACCTTCTTCCAATGCTGGATGCAAAGCGGCTCACGATACGTAACGATACAATAAAGCAGGTCTGCCATGCACGCCACTGTTCCGGCTGCCATAACTTCTGCTGGGTCCATCATGTTTTCACTCAAAAAGTACTGCCTCATTCTGTTTGAACCTCCCTCCTTTCAGCTTCACAGGACGACGACGACTATGAGTTTTTTCAGCCCACAGAATATGCTCCCTATTCCACCACATTTATGATGTACCTGCGGTCCTGGAGATCATTTATTGCTGCCAAAGTGGTTTTCCATCAAATCGCAACATTAAAACTCTGGTTTTCTGTTACGGCCCCCACCCTTGCGCCCTGGTGCACATTGTAATTTTAAACAGATTTTACATCAGCTGTTTATCTCTGAAACCAGAAAAACACCTCTGGGGCAGAGGGACTCACATGTGGGAGAGGGAAGCGCAGCTGGGCCACATTCAGCTCATTTGTTAGTGGGAGCGTGAATCTGTTTGGCAGCACAAGGTACGACGCAATGATGTCCACGATCATGGTGTCAGACATGTCACTACAAAAAAAATATTTAAAAAAAAATTATACTACATATATTTATTTATACACGTACACAAAATATAAAGTTAAAAGCTGGAACAGGTACCAGATCCAACACTCACGATGTAGCAGAGACTTAAAAGCTTAATATACCACCTGTCTCACTTTGTGAGCCTCTCTTAATCCTTCAGGGATTTAGTCTTTATAGCTATAGATATATAAAGCAGCAGCTCCTCCTTCCACCATGTCTCTCATCATTCACTGCTATACACTCTAACTCTCCCATCTTACTTCTTAGACTTCTGGCATTGGCATACAGACATTTCAAAATGTGTTTTATGTTTATATTAACTACCTGCTTTTCAGTTGACAGGTATAATTTGGAATCTTATAGCTCAGGTGATTCTTTACTTATAGGCTCATGGACTACTTTTGCTTTTTTTTGGAACCTCTCTGTTGGGATGCCCTAACTCTCCCTGCTTCATTAGTATCCTTCGAAAATACACCTCCCTCCAAACCATGCGCTGTTGAGCGACTGTCAGCTTTCCGCATTGATTTAGTTTAAAAACTGCTCTATCTCCTTTTTAAGGTTAGCGCCAACAGCCTGGTTAAGGTGGAGCCCATCCCTTCAGAAAAGATTCCAATTTCCCAAAACATTGCCCAGTTCCTTACAAAACTGAATCCCTCTTCCTTGCACCATCGTCTCCTCCACGCATTGAAACTCCGGAGCTCTGCCTGCCTCTGGTGACCTGCGCGTGGAACAGGGAGCATTTCAGAGAATGCTCCCTGTGGAGGTTCTGGATTTAATCTTTCTACCTAAGAGCCTAAATTTGGTCCCACATTTTCTTATGTCATTGGTGCCCACATGTACCACGACAACCGGCTCCTCCCCAGCAGTGTCTAAAATCTTATCTAGGTGACGCGTGAGGACTGCTACCTTCATACCAGGCAGGCAAGTTACCAGGTGATGCTCACGCCCACCAGCCACCCAGCTATCTACATTCCTAATAATTGAAACAACAACTATGACGGTCGACTTAACCCTTCGGCTCCCTAGTCTTTGTAGTATAACCGTTTCACATTTACCTGTTCAAGTCCGTTCATGATTTTGTAGACCTCTATCAAATCCCCCCTCAGCCATCTTGTCTCCAAGCTGAACAGTCCTAACTTCTTTAGCCTTTCCTCCTAGGGGAGTCGTTCCATCCCCTTTATCATTTTGGTCACCTTTCTCTGTATAGGCATTTTAGAGCCTAGTATAATATTTGCAGAGTTGCCTTTTTATAAGTAGGGCTGTCTGAGTACTGGCAGTTGGTGCTCAGCTTACCCAAGGCTATAAGGGCCAGGCCCATAATCAACTTGTGCTATAACAGGTCTAATGCCATGAGACCATAAGTAACAAAACAAAAGCATTGTGTGTCATCATGTTAAATTCAAATAGTGCTCAAACAATCATCGTAAATAGACTTTGCACTTAACACAAACTTTAAATTACAGGCCTTCATAAAAATGTGCTGGAAAGTTCTCACTTACTAATGGTTACCTGCTATAAAAAAAAAGAACTAAACAAACCATATAGGTGACTCAGCATATAGCATAATCATTGTTTTCACCAATTCACTTTTTTTCTCTTTTATAATTTTTATATTTTTGCACAGTTTTTAAAGTGAAGGCACGAAACTTGGCAACATTTATCTTATTACATGAAGATGGCAATCCTTCTCCACAGATCTGCAATACCATAAACTAGCCCAGCCCAACACGACTCGTATTTCATTTTGAAACTTTGTCAGGGGCAATTAGTGCAGGCATCCGGGCAACATGACTGATAAGCTCACTTATTATGTGTGTATTTGAACCTATGTTGCCCGGATGGGGGTGGAGAAGGGAAGAGAGAAAATCTCTGCAGCTGCAGCACACTCTTCCCCCTCCAATCTCAATATGAGAGTGGGTAAAATGTTAAAATCCCAAGGTAAGAGAATTGCAGGTCTGGGCTGGACAAGAAACAATGCCTGCAGGGAACAGTGGCAGAGGAATTAGGGGTTCATGGGGTGGGGAATAGGAGGTGGCAGCTGCTCGGGAGGGAGTGGCAGCTGGCAACTACAGCAGAAGCACAAATCCATCCCAACCTTGCGGATAACAAAAAATTACCGACCAGCAGCATCAGCAAATCCACTCATCTCTTGCTTTTCCTGTCCCCAAACATTCTGGGTCATAAGGGCAGGACAGGAGTCGGCGCACTCTTCTCGCTATCCTAACTCGCGTACCGGCGGCGCGGTTGTGAAAAGCAATGCGGAAGCCAGAACCGTTCCAACGAGAGGTTAAGCAAGTTGTGAAACTGTGTGGTGTGTTTAGTAAGGGGGGGGGGGGGGCGACAGGAGGGAGGGTGAATTACATCTGCGTTGTGAAATGAAAACCCGTATCCAAATCATTCAAAGGTAACTGCTATCGAACTATAGAGAGCGCAAGTGAAAATATTTACAACAGCATGAGCCAGATGCCGTTCTTAGCAGGCGGGCGGGCAGGCAAGCAATATGACTACTGTGCTACGCCCATCTGACTACAAAGCTACGGTGACACTAAGGTGGGGGGTGGGGGGGGGGGGGGAAATAACACTGTTGCCAAAACACAGACAGTTGTGTGGACAGCCCGGCGGGTGGGTGACAATATTGCACGCCATATTATGCAGAGGACCCAGATTTGATTTCTGCTTCCCGGATCGGCACGAGGCAGGGATGCTGCAGAGCCTGGGGATGAGGTGGGGAGAAGGGGAATCTCAGCGATGACACCGACACAGCCACACCCAGAGGCTGGATCTTAGGCCCACAACTGCAGGGGTTAGGGAAGGAACTCTGGTTTGTGACCTCCCAGCTGAGGACTGTCACTACCATAGCAGAGGGAAGCAGGTTGGGCAGAGATATAAAATAGGGCAAAAAAAAAAAAAAAATTCAAAATAGTAAATCTTATTGTGCTAGATCCCAGCCCTGGAGGCTCATGGGAGTGAGGCAACTGCCAGGCCAAAAAAAAAACCAAACAAAAAAACCCCCCAAAGCATAAAATAAATCAAACCTGCCAGATGTAAGATAAGATCACAACGGCAGGTTCTTCTGTGGGCAAGTGGATTTAGTACACAAAAAAGTACTGAGTAACAGCAGCAGCTAAGCTGGGAACACTGACAAGAGGCTTGAGCTACAGATGCGTACTTTAAAAAGCATCTGACTATAAAGCCATAGTGACACTGAGCAGATCATTCAGTACCAGGGGAAATAATCACCAAATGCATACAGATTTCACAGCAGTACACAGCCTGATCTCCTTCAGGATTGTTTAGGAAGACACCCATCCTAGAACAGTTATCATGAGCTTCACTGGGCTTACTGTCAAACAAAGAAAAGCTTTCCCAAAAAAAAAAATAATAAAGAGATGAGCAGTGTCCAAACAATTTGCTGTTTCACTATTTACATCTCCCAAGCGATTAACGCACAGGAAGAAACATCCCTGGCCAACTCGAATGTCAAGTTGCTCCACGCCTGGGCATGTCGGTACAACTTGCTCTCACCTGTGCACCAGTGAACAGCGCTCATCTCTGAGCTGAAAGCCGAGAAAATGACACTGCGGATCTGAAAGAGCAAAGCACTCAAAGGCAAAAAAGTAAGACAGACAGAAAAGTTTAGAACCCAACACCAAACCCAACACTAAAATGGTTTCCATTTTTAAAGCTGCAGCTTATCTGTAAGCGGCGTGTGAATTTGTTGTTTTGTTTTCTACACTCAGTATCAGGTTTGTCACTTACAGCAATTAATTTAATCAACCAGCCCCTGCATTTCACAGGCAGGCGGTGGAGCTCAGATTACAAATGGAGAAATACCTTTAACGCAACTACTAGCAGCATCTCCTCTTTTGCTTTCATCTTACAGCAGTCTCACCTGGCTACCCGATGAGCTCTCCCCATAGAGATGGAGAACAAGCTGCTTTTTGAAGTTATGTAAATTACTCTGTAACACAGGGTGTGGATCCTTCTTTAAGGAAACTTGCCTTTCCCCTCCAGGCTGCGACAGTGTGCCTGAGCTTAGTAAGAAAGCAGCAATATAATTATGCAATCAAGTTAAAAAACTGAAATTTCAGTTTTGCAAGATTTTTTTTTTGTTTAATTTTACACAATGTTATCATCTAAACCCTCAGGCTTGGAGGCACTTTGTTGCATAGACAAGATGAAAGCAGGCGGCTAAAAATATCCCCAATATCTGCAGATATGCACATAGCCCCTTGCTATGCAACGGTGTTTCCCGCAGGCAGCTCCACGCACGCAACGGCTCATTACGGTTTCACCTAGTAAGTAAACGCTGGGATGATGTTTTTGCTTTTGTAACCTGCTTAAGAACATAAGAATTTGCCATACTGGGTCAGACCGAGGTCCATCAAGCCCAGCGTCCTGTTTCCAACAGTGGCCAAGCCAGGTCTTTGGACAGTTCCACTGAAAAAGCAGGACATAAACTATAAGTATAAGGCTTAACCCATAAAGAAAACAGAATAAAGTCATTAATGGTTACTGTGGAAGCTCAGGTTACTTTCCGAAAGCCTCAGAAAATGGAAAGCTTACAGCAGGGGCCTTCAATGGCCCACAGAGCTCGATTTTCCAGCCTGCCAGTTTTTGTTTTTTGTTTTTTTTAAATTATTTTACAATGACAGGATTCAGCCCCCGAAAGAAGTTTCTTGCCTTTGGAAATAGGAGGGGAAGGAATATATTTTTTTATTTTTTTAAATCCCTGGTGTAGAGCAGCAGAAAAGTGGCAGAATTTTCCAGGCCCGGTCAGCGAGAGAAGAAATGGGGGTCCATGGCATTGGAAAGCTGGGGACTAGCAAAAAAGGTGAGAAGGAGAGGGAAATATGAGGGGATGGATGAGAGCATATGAAGGGTGGGAGAGTAAGAGAAAAGGAGGAGGAGTGCATCACAAGAACACACATACCCCCTTCTCAGGGGGCAGATGCAGAGTATGTGGTACTCAGAAATCTAGAAATATTACTGACCCGCTCTCTCCCTGCTTCCCCAGCATTTCAAATCATCACAAGGGCCCAGACATGAGTGCACTCCTGACCCCCACCCCCATGCAAAATCTGAGGGGGGGGACCCCCTTCCTGCGATTTGAAATGCCCTATGTAGCACTGCCCTGAAAAGTCTGGGGACCCCTGGCTTACACATTACCTCTAGCAACAGCAGGGAAGACAAACAGTTGGCTATGATAGGGAACAGTCAATGAAGCTGGACCAAAACCGCAGCCAGCAAGCAACCCAACAGCTACGCTCTGGACGCAGCTGCTAATGGACGGTTTCATTACCTTCCGAGGAAGCACAGCAGACATTTCTTTAGCAAAATTACACAAATGAACGTTTATCTACCTGACTCCAGGGATTTCCAGGAGGTTTGTTAACCCTGTCCAGTTGATTTCCAGGTGCTAAAACAATAAGAAACATCAACAAGCTTTTTTTTTTTTTTTATATAATGTGCAATTCTTAAACAGGGCATGGATCCAAGCTCTAAACCAGGTTCAGTTGTTTCAAATCTGAAGGCTTTCTATATCACGAGCAAGACATACATTTTATTATTCACCACTGCAATATACTCCAAATAAGAGACATCCTGGGCTTTGGTTCTTTTTTTTCCCCGCTGGTACCATGTACAGTCACCATTTTGTACCAATAGGGGCTGTGGCACTTTGTCCTGTGACCTGGGCCTTGCCATTTGGGACTCTTGTCATGATAAATACTGTGCTCCACTGGTGCAAGCACATTCAGAGTCAAATTAAGATTGCCATTTGCACATCAGGTTTCTGTTTCCACCTACACTGGCTGCCTTCTTTTTTGAATAAAACTATTTTATCTCACCCAGCGTTGCCTGTTTTCAGAGTTACTGATAACTTATATGGGGGCAAATGTAATAAGCTGCGCCAAGCTTATCATATGTGTTTTTACTGCGGTTAGCGCAGGTTTTCTTTGGTGCCAACATTGCCCAGGTATGTAACAAGGGCCTTAGCGCTGAAAAGATCTGCAGCAAGCTTAGCACAAGTGCATACAAATTGCAGGACAATAGCCTAATTAGATATCACCCTGCAATGCAAGGAAATGCGCAGAGGCAGCTGGTCCTCTTCCTGACCAATCCGCTGTCATTAAGGGAGCAGCCCTGCCCAGAGGAGGTAAGGCCTCTCTGACTGGGGTTGCCTGGGGATGGGATGAGTGAGTTGGAGTTTGGGAAGGGAGGGAGGGCCTCACCCTGCCGAGCTGGTTCAGCCCAGCCCGCTCTGCTTGGCCCTTCTTCCACTGCTAGTAAGGATTTGCAGTTGTAATAGGCCTGCAAATAGCCTCAGCGTAAAAAAAAAAAGAAAAGAAAAAAAAGCACCCATTTTACTTCTAGCGTGCTTTTATTTATGCATGGATCATTTGCATCCCATTAGCTAAAATTTAAAGCCAATTTTAGTGCAGGTTTTATTACATCGGCCCCCGATGTGCAGGAAATCATATGATTACAATTGTCCCATGTAACTTGCTACCCAAGGCTAAGAGGTGGGGGAAAAGTACAGAATACCGCTAGGCTAGAGCAGAGGAGCAAATCTGAAGCCCCCGGTTCAGGTTCCATCTCCACTTCTTGTGTGAACATAAGACGTGCCAAGTATGATCAGACTAATGGTCCTTCGAGCCCAGCATCCTGTCTCTGCAGCCAATCTCGGTCTCTTGGAATTACTCGGCAGATATGGATGGGGAGATTCATCACCTATTGCAAAGCCTACGTCTACCTGGCTAATATTTGTCAGTGGGCCTGTTCTCCAGGAATATGTCCAAATGTATTTTTAAACATCAGGGCTTAACGTCTGATAGAACGGTCCAGAACAAGTGTCCCGATACTGCTTGGGGCAGAAGGGACCACATGGATCAATTCTGGGCCCCCACCTGCCCCTGCCCCTCCACAAGGAGACAGGGCTGAACTGCTGAGACTGAGGCGAGGAGGTGGCAGAGACCTCAGTAGTACCAAAAAGACAAGCATACTGTAATACAATCAAATTTTGCTAAAGGAAATACATGAATTGCCATCAATAAGAGGCAAAAACTGTTAAATGCTGTTGCCTCCAGCTGGTTTCATGCTCTGAATCTTAAACAGCTCTTGGCTGAATCTCAGAAAGAAAAAAAACCCAGTAATTTTAAAATACTTACAGGCTTCTGAATGAAAAACATGGTCACAGCTCCCACAAAAGGTAGTTCGGAAAGGAGAGGTGCTAGAACCACCCGCAGAGTCCCATGAACCTACAAACACAGCAATGCAAGCAAAGCGTTAGACAGCTCGGAGCCGATGCCTGCTTCTGAAATAATAAAGTATTTCCCAATTTAACATCACAATCAATAGGCCTTTCTTATTGCATTTAGCATGCCCAGAGGTTTGCATGTCAATACAGACTGTTAAAGCAAGCTTACCTTACGGACAAAATGATTTTATCTTGGTCAACATGAACACAAATGAAATGCTGAAGGATAAAGGGAAAAAGTTTTGTATGCCCGTTAAACTGAAATCAAGGCGTGATGACAGGGTGGGCAATCAGTGGCAGCAAACGTCCTGCTGGGAGACGCTATGGGCAGAGAGGGCAATCCCACTCACTAAGAATTTGAATGCGTCAGTGACCTGCAGGCGGGAGGTGTCCAGGTCTGTTTAAAAACGGACCTATTAAGTTTAAAAGGAAAAAAAAATAAAAGACAAAGCACTAGCTGAGCAGGTATGTGGGCTCCGGTGACGCCACCTGCTGGCCTCCCTAATGGTTTCAAGCATTTGCAGGCTTGAGGGAGGTACTTGAGAAGCAGCAGGCACCGACAGGAACGATGCAGGTTCTGCTGCTCCTGCATTTCTCGACACCCCAATGAATTTCTTAACCTCTGTTTTCAAAAGAAACAGCATAATAAAATTTAAGAGCAGACTAAGGCAGACATGTCCATACCCTCCCCCTCAGCCTCCTGCTAGAGGAAAATTTGATTTTATCAGCGAGTAGGCGGCTTTGCTGCTTTAACCAACCAGATCTTGGATATTACCATTGTAAACCTAACTCCATATTTTTCAATTTAAACGAAGCCTTTAAAAAAACATTTCCCTCCCCCCCCCCCCCCCCCCCCCGAACTGCAGGGACAGAAAAGGATTGCATGATCCACCTAATCTACCCATTTGTACCTGCCTACTGTGCTGTCACATCCTATGCAAGTACTGATCTCCTCCTGTTCACTTCTGAGGTTGTTCCTGGAGACAGAAGAGACATCTAAAGCACATAGAATGATGAGCAGGGGCAGACTGGCCTATCGGGGGATCAGGCATCCCCTGGTGGGCCAGTTGCTCCGATCACTTGGTTTATCCTGCCCCAAAGAAAATCCTGCTGCGGCCTGAAGAGAGGCCTGAATGCCTATCATTCTACAAGCCAAAGAGAGGCCTGGGCGGTAGCAGCCAAGGCCCTCCACTCCCCCCAGCCACCTTGCAGGAGCCATGGGTAGCAGTGGCCTTCTTCCTCCTCCCTTCCAGCATTGAAGAGCAGCACTGCATGAAAAGTGTGTGTGTGTGTGTGTGTGTGTGTGTGTGAGAGAGAGAGAGAGGAAGCCTGGGTGTGTGTATGAGAGAGAGAGTCTGCATTATGTATGAGATAGCCTGCATGTGTATGCAAGTGCGACAGAGCATATATGTATGTGAGAGACATATGTATGAGAATGAGAGTGCCTGAGTGTGTGTGTGTGAGAGAGTGAAAGTCTATGCATGTGACAGCATATATGTGAGAGACAGCCTATGTGTGTATGTGACAACATGTGTGAATGTTGGGGAGGGAGAGTGGGAAAGATTGTGAGGCCCCCTCCCCCAATCCACAACAATCTGTGGGTGACTGGATATCAAACAATCCCAGGTATGGCGAGCTGGAAATGTTTAATCCTATTAGTTTACATGTTGGGGTGTTATTTCATGTCTGCTATTTGAAATATTTGATGTTTGGGAAATATTGCAAAAAACTTATTTTAATTATTGGATGTTCGAGAGCCAGTCAGCATGTAAGTGAGAGTAAATAAGGGAGTTTTGTGAGAATGAGCATATATGTTAGAAAGTGTGTATATATAAGCGAAAGAAGATAGATTGTGTATACCTCCTATCCCTGACTAATCCATGACAATCTGAGGGTGACTGGAATTTAAAGTTTCCAGGTATGAAGAGCAAGGGAATTTTTTTAGCCTTAGTTTTAATTATTGGGTGTTATTTGATGCATCTGCTGTTTTGAAATACTTTATTGATTTTGTGTTTTAATTTTCCAATGTTATATATTTGTAATCATTCAATGTTCTATTCATCAGCTGCTTTTAAATATTTATTCTTTTTTTTTAATATAGTTTTACTATTATGATTGATGGTTTATATATCTTTATTTTGTTTGATGTTTAATGAGGAATGTTGATGTTTGGTTTTCCATCATTGTACTGTCTTATGGTTTCCAATTCAGTTTTTGTTTGCATGTTTCTAGTTAAACTTTATTGTCTATTCTGTATTTGGTGAGGGGCTGTGTGTTCTGCATGTGCGACTGAAGTGAGGTATTCTGCTAGCGTATAGTTTCTTTGTAGGGATCTATAATAGCTTGGCTTGTTCTGTTATCCTAATTTCAGGTGTATTAGTGTTTTAGGGCCTGCTGTAATAGAGTAGGTAGGCATTCAGAGCCTGGAGAACTATAAAAGCAGCAGATTCTGTAGCACTCAGTCAATGGGAATGAACTGGAATGGCAGGTGTGATATGGAGAAGTGGAGGCAAGCTACAGGCACAAAAAAGGATGGGGTGAGCCAAGAGGAAGTGCTGATGCAGTGTTGGGAAGACTTCTGTAGGCTGGGCTTTCCTCCTAAAAGGGTCAATTGACTGTGGGAACATTGAGTCTCCTGGAGTGAGGATGGGAATGAGAATGGGAAAGGGAGAGGGTGAGAGCACCTGCAGGCTGGGGAAGGGCTGGCAGGAAGCAAAAACATTTAGATAAACATGTGGCAGTACTGAAGCAGGGATACTCACTGTGTGAGTATATGAGCAGCAGCAGCACCAGCACAATGACAGAATGTGTATTTCAAAGAGAGAGACACAGAAAGATACCCATTCACACTCTTCTCTATGACACACCCATACACTGTGAGCAAGAGTGTGAGTGTGAGTATCTTTGTGTCTGATAGTATGTATATGTGACACTGGCTGACCGTGTGGTCATCACATTACTTGGTAACTAGTTAAAGAGCTGATGCTTGGCAAGAAACTAATACCAGACCAGGAATCCAAGATATAATTATGAGAGATGTAAACAGACTTGGGAGCGGATGGCAACCAATTGCATGGATGGAAGATGGCACGCAGCTATCTAAGTTATTTAGGAAAAATGTGAAATTTATGTTGGATATTTTTTGGCTCAGTTCTTCCAGGTTTCAGGTCACAAGATATACCAATGAAGGGTCAAGGTTGGCATACTTTTGGGAACTGTTGAAACATGCTGCAGGGAAAATGCACAAGGGAGTCAGCCAGATAACTTGTGGGCCAGTTTTGAAAAAAAAAAAATCCCTCGGGCTGATATTTTTCTGCAATCTGCCCCTGATGATGAGTATCAGTCAATTCAAATGTAGGGATTTTCAGCCCACACTCATGAGGTTTATACCTGAGCCTAAAATTAAGAGGCTGATGCATGGGGAAAAAAAAAGGATTACTAAAGAGATGATCATCTGGCTCAAAGGCCACAGAATGCGGCTTCCTTCAGATCACAGAACAAAGTGTTTCCGAAAGCTCAGTGTTTCTCAACCACCGGTGCCCGGCGTCATTTCTGTCGGTCCACAGATCAACGGCGATTGGAGGAGGAAGCAAGACCTGCCCTGCAGCTGCACACACTGCACCGCACTGCACCTGCACCACTTCCTCCAGGCCACTGCGCTCTGGAATCTTTTTCCATCCCCTCAATGGGGGCCTGTCCTGAGGCCTCATCTCTGAGTAGCGGATATTAATGAACTGGCTTAAGACTGACTCAGGGTCTTGCTCTACTTTCAAGTCACTCCTCCTGTACAGAAGCCAGGAGAGGATGGGAGCCAAGATGGGACCTGAGGGCAGAGCAGACAAAGACTCAGTTCTCATGCAGATTTGTTAACGTTGAACTGCAGACGATCCCCTTCTATGGGTCGGGACTCCGGACCAGACCCAACCGGAAAAGAAAAGTCCACAAGGTGGGATTATTAATTGTAGTAGTGCTGCTGACTAGCAGGGGAAGAGAGAGAGAAAGGCAGGTATCTTTTTATTTTATTTTTTTTAAATGATGAGCTGGTGGCTGACTGAGGAAGGAAGAGAGGGATTTTTTTTTTTTTTTAATGACCAATTATTGGCTGACTGGATAGGAGAGGATTTTTTATTTTTCAATGATTCTCTGCTGACTGGCTAGGAAAGAGGGAGATATTTTTTCTTTTCAGAGGACAATACTGTTAGATGGCTGGGAAAGGGGGGAGGGAGAAGGGTTTTTTTTTTTGTTTGTTTGTTTTTTTTAATAAAGAACAAGGTTTTTGAATTTTTTTTAGAAAATTTTCTTCAACTGGCTAGTTACCTTCTTAAAATGACAGACCAGCTGCAGGGCTCACCCATGAGATTAAAGATCAGGTGGGGGAGGGACTATATCCTTCCTTGCCCCTACTTTAATGGAGAAAACTCCCTTCCCTGCTCATCAGTGCTGCAACTGGTCCACTTAACTTAAGAAAAGTATCTAACCAGTCCCTGCCATAGAAAAGGTTGGGAAGTGCTTCTAAAGCTGGCGGGTACACTATGCTACAGCAGGGGTTCACGGCCTCCCCTTCACTTGCAGTATTCAAGATGTGTGTTTATTTCACTTTTTACAGATTCTCGCTCTGTGCTCGGAGAGCCCTCTGCAAGCGAGGAGATATTTTCCTTTTACTACTGATGTACAGGGGGGGGGGGGGGGGGGGGGGGGGAGGGGAGAGGCATTTTGAATATTTGATTCCTATGTTACCAACAGTAAATCATATGCCATAGCCTTCTACCATTCCAGACTTTTGCTTGGTGCATTTTCCCCAGTTCATTAAAGCACATGGATTTCTGGTGACCTACACCGGTGTGTGCTTTACTCACCTGAATACCCTTTACCCCCGCCTTACACAACTTCTTCACTTCCACGTTGATCTCGCAGTCTCCTATGTAACTACAAACAAAACTGGGATTCAAGTTCTAATTCTTAGATCTTGTAACCACATTTACACTTTTTACATGGAAAAAACACACACTGCTGTGACATTTTCATTACAAAATGTGCAGTCCATGTCAGACAAATACACATTATAAATATGTGGTGATTCAGAAGAATACAATGAGAATGCTTTAACAGACAGACAAAGGTATATAGGTCATCTTCAAGAAGAAAGGAAAGGCATTAGGTTAAGCTGTCTTACTGTGGTGGGGCAAAGGCTAGTTGCCAACCAGCCCTGGGGGCTCAGGGGCACCTCGACCCATCCACTGCACACCAAGGGCACTTTTCAAGGTGGGGGGGAGATCGGAAGGGTCCGGAGTGGGGGCACTAGGCCACCAGGTGACTGCTTGGGGGTTGGGAGGGGGGCTCTACTGGCCTTTCATTTTTATGGAAAAGGGGGCATGGAGGGGTTCAAGAAAGGAAGGGGGGTCTCCCATTGCTCTGGCAGGAGTGGCGCTTTTGGCAGGGGGTTGGGGCTCTCACTGTATGGCAGATTTTTTTTTTAACTTGTTTTTGCAGGGCCACCTCAAATAGCTGCCCCGGGGCAGTCCCTCAGTGTCTTTTGGTAAAAGTTGGTGGGAGGGGGTTGAGTTGGTGACCCCCATGCATTGGGGGCTGCCCTTGCACATTCTCTAGGCCTCAGCCACTTTCCTTTGTCTCATGGACTTTTTCCACAAGACACAAGAACGTGGCGATACTGCATTACCACCTCCCCCTGCAATATTGGGCCCCTCCTGTGGTAAAAAATCATGGTTTAGTGAATCTGGACCATGATTTATTATTTATTTATTTAAAGGCTTTTATATACCGGAGTTCATGCACTAGTGCATACCACTTCGGTTTACACAGAACAAGGAACAGAAATGATGATGTCCTATATACCTTAAGGCACTTTAACTTGGAGATAGAGCAGCTATTAGACTAGACTATGGGGTAAAGCCAATAGTTGTTCAGACCTGCACAATTTGAAGGGCATTCTCTTTCAAGGATACATGAAAAACAGGGAAGTTAGAATATCAGAGTCTGTGGTTAAGATTGAATTTACCTAAATGGATGCTTTAACAGCAAAGCAAATTCAAGCAGTATCATATGACTTATCAAGGCAGCCGTTCACCCCCAAAAAAGTTGCTAGCAGTGATTTTGTTATGGGTTTGATAGTTGCTTGGTTCTGATTGTAAATATTAATAACCTTAACATAAGGCTTGGGAGTAACCTGCACAGAGCAGCAGTTACTACCCTTAACAGAAACATGGGGGTAACCTACATGGAGCAGCAGTTACCACCATAAGAAATTTGCTGTGCAGACTAGATGGAATATTTGGTCTTTTTCTGTCATAATTACTATGTTAAAGAAAGCAGAACACTGAAAAAATGTTTACACAGTTATCACCAAAAAAGCCAAAGTGGCAAATAACTACATGCAAAGCATATTTCTAAATACAAAATTACAAATTTGCAAAAGATATGAGCATTGTTTAAAATTACCATTTTGGAAGTCCAGATAAAATGTATTCTATGCATTAAAAAAAGAGTGAAGAATGACCACCAATATGGTTTAATAATGAGGTGAAAGAGGTAATTAAGGGCAAGAGCATATTTCAATAAATGGAAAGCAGACCCAAATGAATAAGATAGGCAAGAACAAATACTGGAAGGTTAGATATAAAAAAGTAGTAAAAAAGACCAAGAGATTTTGAGAAGCTTGATATAAAGGACTAAACCTAAAAATTTTCAAGTACATATGAAGTAAAAAGCCTGTGAAGGTGGTCAGTTGGGCTGCTAGATGCCCAAAGGATAGAAAGAGTGCTCAGGAAGGACAAGGAAATAGCATATAAACTGAATGAATTCTTTGCCTTGGTCTTTAATGAGGATGTTGGCAACACACACTCAAAAAACATTCTTTAATGGTGATGATTCTGAGCAACCAAAATACATCTCTACGATAATGGAGAATGCAATAGATCAAACTGAAATTAAAGAGTAACAAATCACCAGCATGGGTGTAGCATAACATAAGATTGTTATACTGGGTCAGACCAAAGGTAAATAAACCTCAGTATCCTGTGGCCAATCCAGGTCACAAGCACCTGGCAGGATTCTAAAAGATAGATTGATTCCATGTTGCTTATCCCAGGGATAAGCAGTGGATTTCTGTAACTATCTTATTAGTTTACGGATTTTTCCTCCACGAGTTAGTGTAGCTACATTTATGAAAGGTTTGGACTAACAGCTTTCATCACATCCTTTGGCAACAAATTCCAGAGGTTAATTATGCATTGAGTAAAAAAAAATAAATTTTCTCTATTTTAAATGTACAAACTTAACTTCATTGTGGGTCCCCCCTGGTCTTTGTACTTTTTGAAAGAGTAAACAACTGACTCAAGTTTACTCGTTCTAATCCACATATTTTATAGACCTCTGTCATCTCCCCCTCAGCCATCACTTCTCCAAGCTGAAGGATCCTAACCTCTTTAGCCTTTCCTTATATAGAAAATCGCTCCATCCCCTTTTATTATTTTGGTCACCCTTCTCTGTAGCTTTTCTAATTCTGCTATATCTTATTTTAGATGTGGTGACCAGAACTGCACACAATACTCAAGAAGAGCATCATGGAGCAATACAGAGGCATTATGATATTCTCTGTTTTATTCCCAATTCTTTTCCTAATGATTCCTAGCTTTCTATTTGCTTTCTTGGCTTTTGCCTGGCACAGATGACACTCAGTGGTCTGTAGTTTCCTGGATTACTCCTGGCGTTCCATTGGCAACTCTCTAGCTTTCAAGTGCCATAGAAGATTTTAATGATAGTTTACAAATTACCAAAAGCAGTTCCCCAAATTCATTTTTCAGTTCTTTCAGTATTCTAGGATGTCTACCATCTGGGTCCAGGTGATTTGATACCATTTAGTTTGTCATATTTCCCTAGTACATCTTCCAGGTTCACTGAGATTTGTTTCAGTTCCTCTAAATCATCACTTTAAATATCACTTCTGGCATGGGTATCTGTCTTACATCTTGCCGAGTCTCTCTGCTAGGGGCCTTATTATCCCATAAGTGTCCCTTTTACTCCTTGATCATCTAATGGTCCAACTGACTCCCCCTCACAGAGCTTTTTACTTTGAATATTTCTGAAAAAGTTTTATTATGAGATTTTGCTTCCATGACGAGCTTCTTTTCAAATGCTCTCTTTGCCTTCCTTATCAATACTTTGCATCTGACTTGCCAATGTTTATGCTGTTTCCTGTTTTCTTTATTCAGATCCTTTTTTCCATTTCTTAAAATATGTTTTTAGTTATTACAGCAGGGACAATACGAACCAGCAGCAGAACCTGGGAACTGTCCTTGCGCTCCCCTATAATTTTATCTTACTGTTATTATCACTATTTTGTAAAGTTTTTTCCTCCCCCTTTTGCTTTAACCACTTTACATATCACTTTGTCAACGCAAGTAAAAACTGTCGTGACCATAAAGTTATCTGCTCCGGGTCTTCCCTCTCCCATCCTCTGCAGGCTCCGTGGGACAGGGGCTGTCCTCTGCTGAGGCAGACACCTAGCAAGGGAGAGACCTGGGAATTGGTGGGGGGGGGGGGGGGGGGGAGAATGCCGGTATTGTCCCTAGAAGAGGAGGGGGAAGAGAAAAAGAGAGCCCATCCCGCGTCAATTCCAAGGGTGAGTAGAACTGAAACTGTGCCAGCAGGGGGGAGGGGGTTCTATGAGGCAGGGTGAGGCGGCTGCTTCAGGCGGCAGAATTTTGAAGCAGAAAAAAAAAAAAAGATGCCTCTTGCAGAACGCCGCTGTGGTGTCCGCCTCATGCCGGCTGCGGCGACCGAAGACTAGAGAGAGGCTCCGCAGTGGTGTACCGAGAATTGATTTTTTGGGTGGGCCATACGGCCCACTGATCTTCCTGCTTGGGGAGGGAACGGTTGGGTGGTGGGCCTGGGTTCAAATTGGATAGGTTATTGCTCACCCGTGACTACGTCACTAGCCGCGAGCAAGAGCGCGCGGTGTGTGCGCATGCGTGACAGATTGCGAATCGTGGGGGTGGGGAGGGGGTGAGAGCATGTGCGAGGATGCTTTCATGTGGGTGCCAGAGCGAGGGAGCCTATTGGGGGGGGGGGGGGGGGTCGCCATCTCAACCCTCATTTCAGGCAGCAGATGGCCTTGAGCCGCCCCTGGTTGCCGGGCAGGTTCCTTCCTGGGGCCTGGCACACAGGCACGCGAGCGGAACAAAGAAGCCCATGCTACATACAGGAGCTGGGAACGCCGAACTTGCCTGCTGATAACTCCTGCTGCCAGAGGAGCCCGCACTTCTCTCTGCTGGGTCAGAGCCGTCGAAAAGATGGACTGAAGGAGCGCTCTGCTGACTTTGGAAGGGACACTAGTTAGGAGGATTTGAGGCCAGGGAGTATTAAATAGCAGCCAGTTTGGGGAAGGAAGGAGGGAGATGCCTGGCAGAGCATGGGAAAAAAGTGTGACAGCTACAGAGGAAGGCTGGCCAGCAGGGAGGTAATGAGAGCGTGACGCTCCAAATATAAAACGTCTTTACATTAAGAATTAAGAATGGTTGTTCCAGTAAGAAAAAAAAAAAAACTTTAGCAAAAAGGTAGCAGGTAATTTTCACTTCTAGAAACTGAACCAAAAAAAAAAAAAAAAAGTCGGCATTTTAATGTCACTGAAAAACACAAGAATTTCTGCACAGTGCTCCTAAGAACCTGATAGCCAATCCCTTCTCTCCCTAGACTTAAGAGCAATTAAAGTACCCCTCATGCTTTTACAGTCTCTTCCTGAATAACTGCAATCTGCACCTCCTTGGACTGGCGCTCATATATGCCAACTGTGATCGATACCCTCGTTTGGATACAGATGCACCTCTTTCTCCAAACCACACTACCAGATCCTCGGTCAGAAAACAAGACGACCCCTGTCCTGCTTTCCTCTAGGAGAGAGAAAGCAGCCTCCCCTTCCTCACCGGGAAGGAGCCAAGCACACCAGTTCCAAGAGATCCAGAGAGGCCCATTGGATTTTTCTCTCTTCACAAGGACCTTACACAGCTAACAGTATTCGTTCTGCACAAAAAAACCCAAAAACCACACCACAAGTGTTGGTTTGTGTACAGTTTCTTATTTCACTGTTTCTTCAGTTTACCACACAGGGACCACACAGCTGTACATTAGGTCTGTGTGGTGAAGTTCAAAATTCAATGCACATTTTATCACACATGCTTAATAAAAAAAAAAAAAAGAAAATCACATTGCAGTAAGTAAATAATATGCTAATATACTGCAGCGGGAGTTAAAATTTTTTTTTTTTTTTAAAGTACAGAAGCACAAATATGAGCACAAATCTAAGTCAAAATGTGTGCTCAGCCTTTCGCAAAAGGCTGAGCACACATTTTAACTCGGGCGTGAAAAAGGAGCATCTCAGACTCATGATTTATGCGCACAGAAAGCACAAAGCATTGTTTCGAGCACATAAAAAAAAAAAAAAAGCCTTGCATGCAGAAAGCATGATTTATGCTGGTTGTATGCAAAAATCATTAAGCAGACGAGAAAGCAGAGCCCCGGGGACAGAGACTGTGGGGGAGGACATGAAAGGAGGGCTCCCGAGAAGGAAGGTTCCACCCCCCCCACCCCCAAGTCCAAAAAAGAATTTGCCTTTCAGATGGGGGGGCCTCTGATGTCACTGCTCTTTTTGGGAGAAAGCTGCTGCCAGGAATTTTTTTTTTGGGTAGGAGAGGTTGAAACTGCTTGGAGGGAGGGAGAGAAATAGAGGAGACCTGCAGAGGCACATTTAAAATGTTTAATGAGATCTGTGTGCACATAAATTCGGCGGGCAGGTCCCCTGCGCCAGCCCCACACCAGCCCCAGAAACTTGACTCCACAGCTGACCAGGAATAAAACTGCCAGCACGAGCAGAGCACAAGTTGAGCCAGCTCCTCTTCGCTGCACTAGGGGAGGAATTGCCAATACCATCCCATGGTATTTGCATTGAAGGGCGCTAACCTGCATTCGCATTCTCACGTGCAAAAAAAACCAAAACCAAAAAAAACCAAAAAACTCGTTGCTGCACCAGCTTTAAGGTTCATGCACAAAAAATGTGCAAGTGACTGCAGGTTAAAACTATGCCCTCTGCCGAGTGCGCCTTATTACATCGGCCACGCAGTTACGGGCCAATACAGTAAAAATTGCGGGAGAGCAGGTGAGCGCCCGCTTTCCCGGCACGCGCACAGGCCACTCTCCTGTGCGCGCGATTCAGTAAATTAATTCATTTAAATTAGGGCCCGCGATAAAAAGAGGCGCTAGGGACACTAGCGCGTCCCTAGCACCTCATTTTGGATAGGAGCAGCAGCTGTCAGCGAGTTTGACAGCAGACGCTCAATTTTGCCGGCATCTGTTCTCAAACCCACTGACAGCCACGGGTTCGGAAACTGGACGCCGGCAAAATTGAGCGTCCGGTTTTCAACCCGCGAGCCCATTTTAAATTTTTTTTTTTTTTTAACTTTTGGGACCTCCGACTTAATATCGCCATGATATTAAGTTGGAGGGTGCACAGAAAAGCAGTTTTTTTACTACTTTTCTGTGCACTTCCCTGTCGCCGGCAGAAATTAACGCCTACCTTTGGGTAGGCGCTAATTTCTCAAAGTAAAATGTGCAGCTTAGCGCATTGTACTGATTCGGCCTGTTAGGAAGAGATAAACAAAGCACAAAAAACGGTCAACAGCTCAATGCTAATTCTTTACAGGAGTAGGACAAACAGTTTCCCGTTTCTTCTGGAAATGAATATGGCTGGGGAAACTCCTAGTAATGCTCACCTAGTCATGCATTCTCTAGGAAGGAGAAAGGCAGACACAGTAACGGAGGGTGGAGAGAGACAAAACTCTTCCTAAACACGTGGGATTGTAAGACTGGCCCACTCTGGCTTTGAGGGTGTCTAGGGAGCCCCGGGTTCGAGTGACTAAAGGTTTCTCGCAGGCAGGGATTGGCAGTGTGCCAGGCGTGTTGCGCAGAGACCTAAACATGCAGCTCAGAGTATTATGATAAAGCTATTAGGCGGCAAGCTGGCATCACATTACAATGGTTGGAGCACACAGTTAACGATTAATTATCTAGATATCTGTGTACTTACGAAATGACACTGAAGTAATTACCACTTTACTCAATCAAGCCTTCCCCTTACAGCTACACAATACATTCTTTAGCCTGGCCAGTCCCATTCTTAATGGGCTACTGGCCATGCGTACAAGAGGTGGGACAACCATTTGCCCTAATTTCTCCAAGGCTCCACAAGCTGCAAGAACTTCTAGATCCGCTTTGCTGCCTTCCCTCCTCTCTTCCTCCAAAATTCACATTCCCTGCCATTGTACAACATGCCACAACACTGCCCCCGTAAAGCACATGTGCACGTGCAGACGGTACAATAAAAACATTAAGCAGAGCTTAGGCAGACAAAAAAAAAAAAAAAAAAAGCTGAGCTATTTTTGGTCTACCCAAGAATATGTTCACTAACTTGCACTGACAAATAGAACAGACTACTAACGCTGCACTGTGGTGCATTTTGGCATTATATTTTTTAAAAAGCAGTAAAAATGACAAACAGCAAATGGACTTAACTGTATAATGTGACATTTAAAGTAGGAAAACACTATTAAAGTGTACAGTGGGCTCCAGACCACCTGCACATGGCTGGCAAGGTCAAGTCCCTTTGCTGTCGCTTACCCGGGAGCCCCCAAAATTAGGAGTAGAACAGCATGTCAGCGACATGTAAAATATTTTGAACCCGTGCCATTATTTACATCGTTCAGACCTGCAACCAGCACGCTTTGAGCTCTGAAGCCTTGTGCTCTGCTGGGTCCCAAAGTTTTGCTTACGACATCGCTTTCACTGAGCACATTCCTCTACCATAATCCAAGTTCTTCCTGGTTGCTGTTTTTTTGGGGACCCTGTCCTAATTCCCCTCCCTATGACAAACTAAGCATGAAACGGAAAATGAGCAATTCAGTTAATTTTATTCCAGCGTGCATTGAGAATTATTTTTAATATTTAGTACTACTGTAAGGGACTGTCAAATTATGGGCAGAAAAAAGAAAAAAAAAGACAACATACACACAGGAGGTTGAACCTTTCTTGTTTTCCCCTTCCCCACACCTGGGATATGCTCTCTCTCTCTCTCTCAATGGTGGAAGGACGGCGTGCATGCGTGCTTAACGCAGCCAGCAAAACTACAGTACATATACCATTACACTGCACACATCCTTTTACCCACACACAGAAGCTGGGCAATGTTCTAAAGGCCATTTTACACACAAACGAGTTGTTCCACTCTGCAAAATGCATTAAGAGACTGTCATCTTTGTGTTTCCTATGGAAAAAAATAATCATTTTTATTGTATTTTGTGTTAAGTTTAAAAAACAATTTTTGGTGGGACGCCAAAAGTACACGCTAAGGAAATAAAAATTAAGTCTCGCTAAATGTCAGTGCAAGTATTTTTTTTTTTTTTTTTAAGCACGACTGACAGTGACCAACACACAAAACGTAGCAAATTGTATAGCGAGAAATAGTGAACTATATAACACATCATCTGGACTCTCTCAAAAGTTGTCATCTAATAGTTTTTGAGACAAATATCTCCCATCTTCAGATGGAATTGCCAGATTGAAGGAAGGAAACATTTATACCTAGATAATGCAGAGTGGGAATTTCAAAACATTCTTTAGATATAAATGCTTTTTTCTTTCAGCCTAGCAATCCCATCCAAAGAAGGGTCCTATGTGGCCTTGAAAGTTCAGTGCGAGAGAGCTTACTGCCAGAGAAATCAGATCTGCTCTGAGAGGAACAAGTCAAAAATCAGTAAGCTTTGCAAATATTTATTCCAAGAGATTGAACTCATGGCCAATGGTAATCAAATTGGTTGTTATGACCCTTATGGTCTCTTACTATAAACATATCAGATCCATGCTCTAAATAAGAGATCCGTTAGTGTGCACTAATCTGAAATTCGGGTCCCTCAAATTTAAAAGGCCCGAACCGCAGGAAATAAGAAATTTCCCACGGTGGGCCAAAAACTAAGCCTGAAATGAACTAATATCAAAGGTCCATCAAGCCCAGTATCCTGTTTCCAAAAGTGGCCAATCCTGGCCCAAGTACCTGGCAGGATCCTAAAGCGTTGATAGAATCTATGCTGCTTATCCCAGGGACAAGCAGTGGATTTCCCTAAGTCCATCTTAACAACGGTTTATGGACTTTTCCTCCAGAAATGCCAAACCTTTTTAAAATCCAGCTACACTAACAGCTTTTACCACATCCTCCAGCTATGAATTCCAGTTTATTCTATGAGTAAAAAATATATGTTTGCCTATTTGTCTTAAATGTATTTCTTAGAAACTTCATTGTGTGTCCCCTAGTCTTTGTACTTTTGGAAAGAGTAAATAAATTCACGTTTACTATTTCCACTCCACTCATTTTATAGACCTCTATTATATCTCCCCCTCAGCTGACTCTTCTCCAAGCTGAAAAGCTCTAATTTCTTTAGCCTTTCCTCACAGAGGAATCATTCCATCCACTTTATCAATTTGATCAACTTTTTCTCTACATTTTTTAATTTGCATGCACTGCCTCCATAACATGCAAATTCTCTCTCATGCATACTCATTGTGGATATCCTGAAAACCCGACTAGCTGGTGGGCCCCCAGGACAAGGTTGGGAACCACTGCTCTAAATCTTTTTGAGATGTGGTGACCAGAAATGTATGCAATACTTAAGGTGCCATCACACTACGGATCAATACAGAGACATTACAATATTCTGTTTTATTCTCCATTCCTTTCCTAATAATTCCTAGCATTCTACTTGCTTTCTTGGCTGCTGCTGCACACTGAGCAGAGGATTTCAACATATTATCCACGCCGCCGCCTAGATCCTTCTCCTGAGTGGTGACTCCCAATGTGTAGATTTGGGTTACCCTTTCCTATGTGCATCATTTTGCACTTGTCCACATAAGAACATGCCATACTGGGTCAGACCAAGGGTCCATCAAGCCCAGCATCCTGTTTCCAACAGTGGCCAATCCAAGCCATAAGAACCTGGCAAGTACCCAAAAACTAAGTCTATTCCATGTTACCATTGCTAGTAATAGCAGTGGCTATTTTCTAAGACAACTTAATTAACAGCAGGTAATGGAATTCTCCTGCAAGAACTTATCCAATCCTTTTTTAAACTCAGCTATACTAACTGCACTAACCACATCCTCTGGCAAAAAATTCCAGAGTTTAATTATGCGTTGAGTAAAAAAAGAACTTTCTCCAATTAGTTTAAATGTGCCACATGCTAACTTCATGGAGTGCCCCCTAGTCTATTATCCAAAAGAGTAAATAACCAATTCACATCTACCCAGTCTAGACCTCATTATTTTAAACACCTCTATCATATCCCACTTCAGCCGTCTCTTCCCCAAGCTGAAAAGTCCTAACCTCTTTAGTCTTTCCTCATAGGGGAGCTGTTCCATTCCCCTTATTTTGGTAGCCCTTCTCTGTACCTTATCCATCGCAATAATATCTTTTTTGAGATGCGGCGACCAGAATTGTACACAGTATTCAAGATGCGGTCTCCCCATGGAGCGATACAGATGCATTATGACATTTTCTGTTTTATTCATTTCTAATAATTCCCAACATTCTGTTTGCTTTTTTGACTGCCGCAGTACACTGAATCGACGATTTCAATGTGTTATCCACTATGACGTCTAGATCTCTTTCTTAGGTGCTACAACCCAATTTATAGCATGGGTTATTTTTCCCTATATGCATCACCTTGCAATATCCACATTAAATTTCATCTCCCATTTTGATGCCCAATTTTCCAGTCTCACAAGGTCTTCCTGCAGTTTCACAATCTGCTTGTGATTTAACTACTCTGAAGAATTTTGTATCATCTGCAAATTTGATTCTCTCACTCGTCGTATTTCTTTCCAGATCATTTATAAATATATTGAAAAGTAAGGGTCCCAATACAGATCCCTGAGGCACTCCACTACCCACTCCCTTCCACTGAGAAAATTGTCCATTTAATCCTATTCTCTGTTTCCTGTCTTTTAGCCAGTTTGCAATCCACAAAAGGACATCGCCACCTATCCCATGACTTTTTACTTTTCCTAGAAGCCTCATGAGGAACTTTGTCAAACGCCTTCTGAAAATCCAAGTATACTACATCTACCAGTTCACCTTTATCCACATGTTTATTAACACCAACATATTTATTAACACCAACAAAAACATGTTTATTAACATGTTTTTGAAAACCAACAAGACTGAGATTCTTATCTCTCAAGACAACCTTCCCACCTATCCTACATCACCACCCAACTCACAATCAGCCAACTTAACCATCAAACTCGCTCCTTTTGTCAGAGACTTAGGCGTCATGCTGGATAACCAGCTCAACCTCAAGAAGTTCGTGAACACCACCACGAAGGAGTGCTTCTTTAAGCTCCAAGTCCTCAGAAACCTAAAACCACTCCTGCACGTCCAAGATTTCAGACTAGTACTGCAATCAATCATCTTGTCGAAACTGGACTATTGTAATTCCCTTCTACTCGGCCTTCCAGCCAACTCCTTAAAGCTCCTCCAGATGGTTCAGAACTCAGCAGCAAGGCTTCTCACCAACACCAAAAAAAGAGAACACATCTCCCCTACCCTTCAGAAACTACACTGGTTACCCATTAAATATAGGATCCTCTTCAAGGTACTCATGATCATTCATAAAGTTATACACAACCTCACTGCCCTCCACACATCCGCTCAACTTAAACCACACACCTCTTCTAGACCAATCAGGATGGCCTACAAAGACACCTTGTATGGTCCCCAAGCCAAAACATCCCTGAGAAAACGCGCCATATCGACAGCAGGACCTCACCATTGGAATGCGCTACCCCCCGACCTCAGACAAGAATCTTGCCCCTCCATGTTAAAAAAAAACAACTGAAAACATGGCTATTCAGCCAAGCCTTTCAGGACATTTAATCGCCCATCGCCTGCAACCTTACTCTCCCAAGCGATCATACCAGTTCATTGTGGATATTCATTGTGGATATCTCCCTATTTCTGTTTGCTGGTCCCGAGATGATATGAAAGGATTTATTTTATTTTATGATAAGTTAAGAATGAGTTCCAACCTGTTCTCCACTGTTACCTCTTCTGTTAATTGTTTTTAATTGTTCCCTGTACCGCCACTGAGCGATTGTTGTAGTTACATTGTAAACAGATATGATTTGTATACTTTACAGGAATGTCGGTATAGAAAAAAATAAAAATAAATAAATAAATAACTCCTTCAAAAAAGTGAAGCAGATTTGTGAGGCAAGACTTGCCTTGGGTAAAGCCATGCTGACTTTGTTCCATTAAACCATGTCTTTCTATATATTCTGTGATTTTGATGTTTAGAACACTTTCCACTATATTTCCTGGCACTGAAGTCAGGCTAACCGGTCTGTAGTTTCCTGGATCGCCCCTGGAGCCCTTTTTAAATATTAGGATTACATTAGCTATCCTCAAGTCTTCAGGTACAATGGATGATATTAATGATAGGTTACAAATTTTTACTAATAGGTCTGAAATTTCATTTTTTAGTTCCTTCAGAACTCTGGGGTGTATACCATCCGGTCCAGGTGATTTACTATCTTCAGTTTGTCAATCAGCCCTACCACATCTTCTAGATTCACCGTGATTTGATTCAGTCCATCTGAATCATTACCCATGAAAACCTTCTCCATTACGGGTACCTCCCCAACATCCTCTTCAGTAAACACCGAAGCAAAGAAATCATTTAATCTTTCCGCGATGGCTTTATCTTCTCTAAGTGCCCCGTTAACCCCTCGATCATCTAACGGTCTAATTGACTCCCTCACAGGCTTTCTGCTTCGGATATATTTTAAAAAGTTTTTACTGTGAGTTTTTGCCTCTACGGCCAACTTCTTTTCAAATTCTCTCTTAGCCTGTCTTATAAATGTCTTACATTTAACTTGCCAACGTTTATGCATTATCCTATTTTCTTCTGTTGGATCCTTTTTCCAATTTTTGAATGAAGATCTTTTGGCTAAAATAGCTTCTTTCCCCTCCCCTTTTAACCATTCCGGTAATCGTTTTGCCTTCTTTCCACCTTTCTTAATGTGTGGAATACATCTGGACTATTCTTCTAGAATGTTTTTTTGTTTGTTTGTTTGTTTTTTTTAAACAATGACCATGCCTCTTGCACACTTTTTACTTTTGTAGCTGCTCCTTTCAGTTTTTTTCTAACAATTTTTCTCATTTTATCAAAGTTTCCCTTTTGAAAGTTTAGCACGAGAGCCGTGGATTTGCATACTGTTCCTCTTCCAGTCATTAATTCAAATTTGATCATATTATGATCACTATTGTCAAGCGGCCCCACCACCGTTACCTCTCTCACCAAATCCTGTGCTCCACTGAGAATTAGATCTAAAATTGCTCCCTCTCTCGTCTGTTCTTGAACCAATTGTTCCATAAAGCTATCATTTATTCCATCCAAGAACGTTATCTCTCTAGTGTGTCCGATGATACATTTACCCAGTCAATATTGGAGTAATTGAAGTCTCCCATTATTACCGCACTACTAATTTGGTTAGCTTCCCTAATTTCTCTTAGCATTTCATTATTCGTCTCATCATTTTGAGCAGGTGGACGGTAATATACTCCTATCACTATAGTCTTCCCCGACACACAAGGGATTTCTACCCATAAAGATTCAATTTTGCATTTAGTCTCTTGCAGAATGTTTATCCTGTTGGACTCTATGCCATCCCGGACATAAAGCACCACACCGCCTCCAGGGTGGCTCCTCTGTCACTGCATTATAATTTGTACCCCGGTATAGCACTGTCCCATTGTTTGTCCTCCTTCCACCATGTCTCTGAGATGCCAATTAAGTTTATGTCATCATTCACTTCTATACATTCTAATTCTCCCATCTTACTTCTTAGACTTCTGGCATTAGCATACAAACATTTCAAAGTTTGTTTTTTGTTTGTATTTTCATTCTGCTTTTTAATTGACAGGGATAAGTTAGTATTTTTTTAGCTCAGGTGAGTTTTTAGTTACAGGCACTTGGACTACTTTTCTTATTATTGGAACTTCACTGTCGGGATGCTCTAATTCTAATGCATCATTAGTATCCTTTGAAGATACCTCTCTCCGAACCATGCGCTGCTGAGCGACTGTCTGCTTTCCCCTTTGTTCTAGTTTAAAAGCTGCTCTCTCTCCTTTTTAAAGGTTAGCACCAGCAGTCTGGTTCCACCCTGGTTAAGGTGGAGCCTATCCCTTCGGAAGAGACTCCCCCTTCCCCAAAAGGTTCCCCAGTTCCTAACAAAACTGAATCCCTCTTCCTTGCAGCATCGTCTCATCCATGCATTGAGACTCCGGAGCTCTGCCTGCCTCTGGTGACCTGCGCGTGGAACAGGGAGCATTTCAAAGAATGCTACCCTGGAGGTTCTGGATTTGAGTTTTCTACCTAAGAGCCTAAATTTGGCTTCCAGAACCTCCCTCCCACATTTTCCTATGTTGTTGGTGCCTACATGTACCACAACAGCCGGCTCCTCCCCAGCACTGTCTAAAATCCTATCTAGGTGATGTGTGAGGTCCTCCACCTTCGCACCAGATAGGCATGTTACCAGGCGATCCTCACGCCCACCAGCCACCCAGCTATCTACATTCCTAATAATCGAATTACCAACTATGACGGCCAACCTAACCCTTCCCTCCTGGGCAGTAGACCTTGGGGAGATATCCTCGGTGCGAAAGGACAATGCATCACCTGGAGAGCAGGTCCTTGCTACAGGATCCTTTCCTGCTGCACCCGATTGATGCCCTCCAATTATGAGACCTTCTTCCTCCAAGGCAGCACCAGGGCTGCCAGTCTGAAGTTGGGACTTGGCTACTATGTCCCTGAAGGTCTCATCTATATACATCTCTGTCTGCCTCAGCTCCTCCAGTTCTGCTACTCTAGCCTCCAGAGATCGGACTCGTTCTCTGAGAGCCAGGAGCTCTTTGCATCGCATGTACATGTACAAGTTCTCACCGGCGGGTAAAAAGTCATACATGTGACACTATGCAAAAGACTGGGAAGCCCCCTCTTGCTGCTGGGTTGCTGCCTTCATCTCAATTTTGTTCAGTTCCTAGTTAAGTTTTAGGTTGCTATGGGAGTAGGAATGTGTCTAATTAATGTCCTTTAAATGTATTAGTGAATTCACTATATGTCTGGTAGTGGCCTACAGGAGAATGATCAAACTCTCAATAAAGTTTTTGTTGTTTGTTTGTTTTTTTGTGAAAGTGGCACCTGCCTATAAATTAAAGGATGAGCTAGGGGTGGGTGGGGAAGGGTTGGGAAATCCAAACAGTAACTTCAGTTAGTCAGCCAGAGTGACTCACTGCTCTCTTGATTATCAAATGTTGGTACCTAATCAAACCAAATCACACTACCTCAACACCTTTCCAAGGTGAGTAACTGAACTTTTCAACCTTTTTACTTAGGTATACACTGCTCCTAGCTTATTTCTAGCTTCTAGCTACTTTTTTTTTTTTTAATACAAACACTCAGTTCTGCTTATTAGTTGCCTTAGACTTTTAAAAATAAACACACTAACTACTGCTTGCTAGCTGCCTTACTGACACACCATTTAAAAATACAGTCTGTTTATTCGCTGCCTTACTGACTATTAAAAGCACAAACACACTAAATAATATTCCCAAATAGCTAACTTTGCCCCAATACTTTTGAAAAAGACAATGTCCCAAGCAAAACTTACTGATTCTTTTCAGCCACCAGCAAGGTGATCCTCTCCTCTCAGTGCTCCCACTGGAATACCCAAACTCCCATGGTCCTCAGTGCTCCCACTGGAATACCCAAACTCCCATGGTCCTCAGTGCTCCCACTGGAATACCCAAACTCCCATGGTCCTCTTTCAATTTCACGCAATCCTCTTGTAATTTAACAACTTTGAATAATTTTGTATCAGCAAATTTGATCACTTCACTCGTTCCCATCTGTAGATCATTTATAAAAATGTTAAAAAGCAGCAGTCCCAGTTCAGATCCATGGCACACTCCATTATTTACCTTTCTCCATTGAG
Organism: Rhinatrema bivittatum; assembly: GCF_901001135.1. Lineage (NCBI taxonomy): Eukaryota > Metazoa > Chordata > Amphibia > Gymnophiona > Rhinatrematidae > Rhinatrema > Rhinatrema bivittatum. The sequence continues at coordinate 98,745 of NW_021820972.1, forward strand.
AAAATTTACCATTTAGCCCTACCCTGTTTTCTGTCTTTTAACCAGTTCTTGCCAGGTTCTTATGGCCTGGATTGGCCACTATTGGAAACAGGATGCTAGGCTTGATGGACCCCTGGTCTGACCCAGTATGGTATGTTCTTATAACATTGCCTCCGATACCATGACAATTTCCTCAAGTCTCTCAAACTTTCAAATGTTTTCTCAAAGTCCAGATATATTACCTGGTCTACATTTATTCACATATTTATTTATATCTTCAAACAAATTTAGCAGATTGGTGAGACAAGACTTCCCTTGGAGAAATCCATATTAGCTTTGTCCATTAAACTATGACTATCTATATGTTCAATAATGTTCTTCTTTACAATAGTTTCAACCATTTTTCCCCAGCACAGACATCAAGCTCACCGTGTGTATAGTTTCATGGCCCACCCTTGCAAACCTTTTTAAAAACTGTCATTACATTGGCCCACACTTCAATCGTCAGGTACTGTATCTGAATTTAATGACAGTTTAAAGATTATTAATAGTAGGTCTGCTATTTCATTTTTCAGTTCTTTTGGCACTCTGGGATGTATACCATCTGGTCCAGATGATTTGCAACACTTCTTATTTGTCAGTTTGCCCTATTACATCTTCCAGGTTCACCGAGATTTCTTTTAGTTCCTGTGCATCATCACCTTTAATTATTTAGGGCATGAATATCTGTTTACATCATTAATGTTCTGCAGGAAACAAAATTAATTTAATCTCTGCTATAGCCTTGTCCTCCCATAGTGCCTCTTTTACTCCCTCAATCATCTAAGGGTCCAACTCCCTCACACGTTTCTTGCTTTAATGTACCTGACAAGTTTTTTTATTACATGATTTTGCTTCCGCAGCAAACTTCTTTTCAAATTGTCTTTGCCTTTATATCAGTGCTTTGCATCTAACTTGCAAAGCACCGATTCCTGTTTTCTTCATTTTGAAAGATATTTTGGCTAGAATAGCCTCTCACACCTCACCTTTTAATCATGCCATCAGGCCTTCATGCCTCAGTCTCCCCCTTTTGAAAGCTAAATATGATTGTAGTAGGTTTCCTTAATGTCCTTCCCTCCAGTAAAGTCGAATTTGATCATGTTATGATCACTATTGCCAAGTGGCCCCAACACCATTACTTCTCACTCCACTAAGGATTAGGTCTAAAATAGTTCCTCCACTTGTCAATTGTACCAGCATTCTCCATGAAGCAGTCATTTATTTCATCCAGAAGCTTTATGTTAGTATTAGTGTGGGCCCTGGGCAGAGGTGAGAGATCGTACCGCCCACAGGGAGGAGCCCCGTAAGCCTCACCGTCTGGAGGTGGAGTCTCAGCTGACGTCAGACACAGTATCAGTCTAAAGTCTTTATTAAAGAGATAGAGTGACACTACCCGCGGAGCGGAGAGGTGCCAGAGAGGTCTCACAGACCCAAAACACAGGGTCAGTGAAAAGAGGGATACTCAGAGAGGATACCTTCGTAGAGTTGGTAATGGTCCGCCGAGCAGGATACCCCGATGAGGTCTTCAGTAGAGGTGGTAGTGGTCCGCAGAGCGGGGTACGCCGATGAGGTCCTATTGAGATGGTAATGGTCCACGGAGTGGAATACACTGGAGAGGGTCCTCAGTAGAGATGATAGCGGTCCGCAGAGCGGGGTACGCTGATGAGGTCCTTAGTAGAGATGGCAATGGCCTGCAGAGCAGGATACACCGGTGAGGGTCCTTTGTAGAGATGGTAGTGGTCCGCAGAGCGGGGGAACACCAATAGAGTCCTCAGTAGATTAGGTAAAGGCCCGCAGAGTAGGATAGGCCTGAAGGAGTCCTCAGTAGAGATGGTAATGGTCCGCAGAGCAGGGTACACCAGAGAGGTCCTCGGTAGAACCGGAAGTGGTCCACAGAGTGGGGTACTCACAAAAAGAGTAGCGATGCTTCCAGGGAAGCCCCGAGGAACAGGGCAGGCAGAAGTTCCAAGCATTAGGCCCTCTGAGGAGCGGATAGCCAAGACGAGGAGAGGGCCCCCAAGGAGCGGGTACCAGAGACGTCTTACGCCAGGAAGCAGGAACTGGAACTGGCACGCAGGGTCCTCAGAGTGAGGCGGATTTAGCAAGGATGGAACTCTTTGCCAAGTCGTTGGTAGGCAGGGCCAGCGAGGTTAAATATCCTGGAGGGATGACTTCATCTGGAGGGGACGCCTCCGAGGTTCCCGCCATGACGTGCTTAAGACTGGCCCGTGCACGCGCCCTAAGGGATTCCGAAGGCAAGATGGCGGTCAGCGGCGTCCGTGCCGCTCCAGGAGGCCTGGGAGCGGTAGGCAGGGAAGTGAAGAAAGAGGTGAGCAGCAGCGGTCGCAGCCGTCCTCGACCAATGGGTGTAACACTTTACCTCCTTAGCATGTCCTAATGTGATATTTGACCACTCAATACGGGGGTAATTGAAGTCACCCATTATTACCGTATTACTAATTGGGTTTTTTTTTTAGCTTCCTTAATTTCTGTTAACGTTTCATCATCTGTTCATTCTGGCCAGGTGAATGTTAGTTCACCCCAACTACTATTCTATTCCCCTTCTAACATGGAATTTCTATTCACAGGGATTGTACAGTGCACTTTGTTTCCTGCAGAATATTTATCCTGTTTAACTCTATACCCTCTTTACCTCTCCACCCATTTGATGTATCCTATCATGCAATATAATTTGTACCCTAGTATCACAATGTCCCATTGGTTAGCCTTTTTCCATGTCTCTGAGATGTCAATTATATCTACCTCTTCATTCAGTGCTATGCAATATAATTCTCCCATTTTTTTTAAGGCATTTGTATACAGACATTTCAAAGTATTTTTTTGTTTGTATTAATAACCTGCTTATCAGGTGACAAGGGTAATATGGAATCTTTCTACTCATCTGCTCCTTACTCAAACAACACCTGGACTACTTAAACATTTATTGCAACCTCTCTATTGGGATGCCAAAGCTGTTTTGTTAGTATCCTACAAAGATATATCATTCCAAACCATGCGCTGCTGAGCGACTGCTGCTCTCCCCCATCATCTAGCTCTCTCTCCTTTTTAAAGGTTAGTGCCAGCAGCCTGGTCCCATTGGAATATTTATAGTTAAGTTAAGAAAAAAAAATGCAGACATGTGCCTGGATTACGTGAGATGGAGAAACTAGAAAGTGAACAGAAATGAGACGATTAGTTTTCTTAAGGACTGCTTCTAACATTCTGCTCTCCCAATTTATGTTGCTTTCCTCCAAAAAAACTTGACTCAAAGTGGATTACAAAAGGCAATAAAAATACACAATATACAACCATTAATGAAGCAGAATACAATACAACAGAGTATGAATACAGGCATTATTACAAACATAACCTCACACTAATACCAGATACCCACCTCACACAACCCAATAAACTGATGCCCCAAAAATAAAAGCTAGGGGGTCTTTCCCACATATGCTGAATGGGAGAAGAGTCTTGGTGATCAGGCCCATAGCATTAAATCACTGGTTTTAAACCCACGCAGAGTGTAAGAAGAAAACAATTGAGTAGCAAATTCTACAGTGATTTTACAATTCATGGTTCTGGGAAGATTTGACTAGAAAGATAAAAAGTCACAAATCTGTTCTTTGCTTAGAGTTCCGTTGATAAATAAGCAAGTAATAAGTTGAAGTAAAATAAATAAATAAAGCCCTTTAAAAAAATAATTGTTATATATTGTCATATATTTTAAACAATTGTTAACCTTTTTGTTACCATACCTTCCCGGTACCTGACTCTGCTACTCTAGCCCTCTCTCCCAGATACAGCTCCCTTAAGTTATATGTAATTTCTAATTTCCTAAGTTAATGGTTACCCCGATTCAATGTAAACCCATGTGATATTCCCTTGAATGTCAATATAGAAAAGATTTAAATAAATAAAAAGAAAACACACACATTAGATTGTACGATGACTGCCGATACTAAAATGACATAAGTCATAGTGATAGTAGTCTCCCAGATGACTTAATGTGTTCTTAAATTGTATATAAAAGTTCTTGTGAATTTCAATAAATCTATGAACTCAGACAGCTCCATGCACCACAAACATCCCTGCAGCTCTTACGTTGATACTATACAGTGTACCACAAACAAAGCTGCCAAGGTTGGGACAGCTCTGCACCACATTAAAAGACTAGTGAGACCACAATCTTGCCCCAGGCAATGCATGTAGGGGATAGCAGCATGGCTCCCATTCACACTGCGGAGAGGGGCTGTGTAAACAGAAAAAGAAGCAATTTAATATAAAAATTACCATATTTGTAGGTCCAGCATCACTTCTCGCTTATCTACTTGTTTGGTGTAAACTTTCACGCCAGTGATTCGAGGAGACTGGAGGAATAAAACTGCGCGTCAGTATTACAGGGCGATTATCAGGTAGGATAGCAAAAAAAAAAAAAAAAAAAACTGAACCACACAGCCAATTTGTCAACAAAAGGGAATGCACTGAAAAATGTTTGCAGAAAGCTACCAACAATCACCAGGAAACCAATATGCAAACAGAGCTCACTGCAGTACTCACAACAGGCTTTTCATTTAGGGCATTACTCAGAAATGCTAGGTCTCTTATTCATCTGGGCAAAGCCCTGAAGTTTAAACGAGGAACAAACAGAGAAGCTAAACTGGGAGAAGGATAAACCCTCTTCCTCCAATTTTTTCTCTTTATGAAGGCAAATTTTGCCGAGCTGTTAATACTATTTCCATAACACTTTTTTTTTTTTTTTTTTTTTTTTTTTTTTTTTAAATAGTGGAAGGTCATTTTTAAAACATTCAGAAGTTTCAGAATCACTTTGGAAGATTTTATTGCGAAACCTGTAACGCGATTCACAGATTTTATAAATAAGATATATCACATTACAAAAGGAATGTGTTTCCAAATTTAATAAGGGAGCTGCGTTACAATTAGATACCTTCCAACATTTCCAGCTCCTGCGTTTTTACTGTATGTTGGTGTCACCAGCATAATCTGACTCCTACAAAAAAAAACCCCCACCCCAGCCTAGCTCTAAAGTCCATTATTAATATCAAAGTTCAGGAATCTCAGCCATTTAAATAACACACAGCAGCTCATATAAAATTCTAAAGTTACAGTACAGATATTTATTGCGCTTGCCTGTTTGTAGTAACACAAAGGTATGGGGCATCCTATGACAATGTGGCATAGCTGGCAAAGTGTGGGGTGCAGCCGAGTGCCTTACAGTCTCACCATATGCATGTTTTATTATGACGCACACCAAGCCTCAGAATTATGCCATTACACTCACAAAAAAAAAAAAAAAGCACAAAACAGTGAAAAAACACAGATTCACAATGAAGTCTGGTTTGGTGACCATTTGTGTGTGTTTCCCACACCCAAAATTCCTGTCCCAGATATTCCTCTGTCACTTCCTTTAGTTTGTTCTGAACAGAGGTCGCCATCCAACTATATTTTACACAAGAAAAAAAAAAAAAAGGGATGTAATCGAGACAGTAGTCTTCAAAATTAATTTGGATTTCAGAAATCACTTTGTTAAGAAGAAAATTATACAGATTAAACAAAACATCAGAAGTTAAAAAAATTACCTTCTCTCCAAAACTAAGTTTAGTAAAAGTAAATGCTTTTAGATGAATATTTGATCCTCTGATGGATGGCTCAATTTTCTCTTGGAACATTTTTTCCATGTACATCCCAAAGTAAGGCCAAGCCTGCCTCAGGACCTATGCAGTGAGACAAGAACAAGGTCACAGTCAGGAGCCTTTGTGTAAAACAAGAAAAATTCAGATTCTTGAGGACACACCTACCTGCCGACTGCTTTTGCTTCAAAGTGTATCATCTGCCTTAAAAAGAAAAGTTGGAGCACATGCAACTAAAAATGCTTAACCTCCCACTCCACCCCAAGGCAGTAAATATTTTAAGATATTTATCCACAGCTGAAAAGGCTCTTAATTGTATTTGTGCAAGTAAAAATCTCAAGTATGCACTTTCCACATTCCTTGTCCACAGTCATAGTATCATAGTAATATAGTAATAGCAGCAGCAAAGGACCAAATGGTCCATCCAGTCTGCCCAGCAAGCTTCTTATGGTAGTATCTGCTGTGCCGTGGGTTACCCCCATGTTTCTCTTAAGGGTAGCAACTGCCACTCTGTGCAGTTATTATGATAACCCATTAAAAAAAAAGTATCACTAGCAACATTTTTACTGGATGCTGAGCCTTCTTGAAAATTCAGACATCGCTGAATTGTTTTGCTTATGGACTTGGTTAGAAGCAGTCCTGTGCTTTTTTTCCCCTCATGTCTGCATATCAGTACTCCCAGACTGTGAAAGCCAGGGCATGTTGGTTGTCGTCTGAATCCAATTCCTCTTCCTCCACCACCGCCCCCCTCCCACTCACAGCCAATGTCTCAATGACTATTAAACTAAATTGGCAGCACTGCCATATGTCTGTAACTGGCTTCCATGCACATCATTTCTCACCTATGTCCTACTTTTTGTAAACGCAAACATACATTCATATAGAGTTTACTCCGCCCACTTACCCATCCCCATTTACCATAAGGTTTTTCCCTTAATTTTATACCTCCTGGCATCTCCGTGGTCTAGCTATTGCAATGTCTTCTGCGGTACCCAAACCAGGCCAAGAGGAGACACGCTATTGTGTGATGCCAAGATTCCCGCTTCCCCCCCCCCCCACACACACACACAAAAAAAAAGGGAGGGGCTAGCATTAGCCAAAAAAAGACCAAAAAATCCCTTCAGAAAAAAAAATGATTAATTTACATCTCTATACTAGCCCAACAGCAGCTTACAAAACCAAGGTATTCTAGAGCGATTCTCCCTTAATAGCTCATAGGCACACATTTTAAAAATATATAATTTCTACACATTAAGCTCAGAAGATCATCAGTTCTTCAATCACAAATTATCAGTGAGAAAAAGATCATTTCATGGCTCCAGTATCAGAACCCTAACATCTATCTGAAAAAGTACAGACCAGTTTTACTTCAAAAGATAACTTCTGATGAAACAAAATAAAAAGATAATTTTTAAGCTCTAACCCCTAGCACAGCAGGAGTGTATATTAAGTTTAAATAGTCACAGAAACCTGGAATGCAAAAATACTCTAGTGCCATTTGCTTTAAAAGTTAAGTCAGGTTTCTTCTACCCATGCAGAATTTCTGGTGACAGACTGCAAGCTCCATAAAAGTTGCTAATGACCAGGGCATATAGTTCAAAGTAAAATCTTTTCAATTGACCATGACTGGGAGAGTCTGAGAGACGATACGTTACAGAATTGCAGCACAGTCGGGTCAAGCTTAATTTGCCATGACAGTCGAGGAACATTTACTCTGATGATGATTTGAACCAGCAAACAGGGAAATAATGCTATGCACTGGGAATGCTGTACAGAAATATATTTTAACATCAAGGCACCTAGGCACTTTGCTCATTTGTACAGACTTCATGCTTTTCTTTACAGAATAGATCCTCCTCTTTGGAGAACAGCTCTCTCTTCACAGGAGGCAATATTTTAACTCTTTGAATCCATTGTCCCTGAATTCAGGGACGGCCTGATATATCAATAATCACCCGTTATCCCAGTAAACCGGTATAATCACATACTGATTTATTCCGTTCCCACGTAATACCAGTATAGGAGTCCTATGGGTAGCAAACAATACTATTAAAAATAGCACAATGACAAAAATTATTGGTTTTCCCGAGGAGCTTAGGGTTGACGGGTTTATCATCATAGGAACCTAGGGTTCAAAGGGTTAACTAGGTATAGAAAATTAAATCACAAGAAAGCCAGAGTACTAGGGTATAAGTTTAAGTTTGATGATATAATTATGTTTTATTAGTGCAAGTTTGAAAATGATTTTTTTTTTTTTTTGAAGGGGAGGAGATGGTGTCATAATAAAAAGGACATGAGGAGGCTGGGGTCAGATGAAGTACAACTGGATTGGAAGAGCGGGGGACCATCAGAAACTTCTAGGACATCTTCAACAATGCTGGATTCTATGGTTAAATATCCAAATGGTCTTGGATATAGACTGGAATGCATTTCTCTGTCATGGTTTGATTTTATGAATGAATATAAGATGAACCAAAGTGAAAGCAAGTTTGCTTACCATAAACAGTGCTTTCTGTACATAGCCATTACACGTGGGGAGACATTATCCGATGGCACAGAACAAGCTCGTCTCTCCAAGCTAGCAGAGCTTTGAGCTCTGAGCATGTGCAGGAGTTCCCGCGCAGATATTTCGTCATGGGCCTCCTCAGTCTATACAACAGCTAATCTAGCTATGTAGTTGACTCTCCAGGGAGAAGGGAGTGAATTCTATGGCTAATTCGTCCTGCTGACTACAAAAACTTTACAGTAAGCAAACTTGCTTTTATCAATCATAAGCAGGCTGAATTAACCATTACACAGGGGGGGGGGAGACCCAAAATTGAGGACTGAATGGGAGCATTTACTGAATAAGCAACATGGACTCCACCATTGAAAACAGACTAATGTGAGTGCAGGTTATGCAAAACTGCTTGTCCAAATTTACTGTCAGCTCTTAAGAAACTGTCCAGATAGTAGCGAGACGTAAAGGTGTGACTAGAGTACCATGTGGCAGCTTTGCAGATGTTTTTGAAGAAGACTTCGCACAAAGCGGCAATGGAAGTGGCTATAGCTCTAATCTGATGAGCTTTGGCCACATCTGTGATATCAATTGTGCTGAAGTGTAGCAGTGTTGAATATATTTGGCTAATTGGATAATGTATGTTTGGAGACCACTACTCCCCATCTGTTTGTGAAGTTCGAGTCAGAGTAGAGAGGCTTACCAATGTGGTTGAGTTCTTCTCTTGTAATAGGCCAGTGCCTTTTTGCAATCCAAGGTGTGAAGGTTCTTTCCACAGTCATGTACATGCGGTCACAGGAAGGTGGGCAATATAATGGATTGATTGCAGTGAAAGGCAGAGACCACCCTTGGGAGAAACTTAGGGTGAGTACCAAGTATTACTTTATGTGGATGACCTGCATATATGGTGGAAGCTAGTCGACTTCTTGCCAAAGTTATAGCAACCAAGTATTTAAGGGACGCTGTATCCGAAGATTCAAAGGATGGCTTCTGTGCAAGGAAAACATTCAAATCCCAAGGCACTGGGATGTTCCATACAGGATGTTTCACGTGCCATAAACCTTTCATAAATATTACAACCAGTGGATGGGTCGATAGTTTTGTCTATTGTAACATAAGCTGTTATGGTGCTGAGCTATACTCTGACAGAAGATATAGCAAGTCAAGTCAGAAAGGCGAAGCAAGACAAACAACGTTTTGGGTTTACAAGTGATCGAGATGATTTTTACTAACAGCACTTCAAATATCTATTCCATTTAAGAGAATAATCCTTATCTAGTTGAAGTCTTTCTAGCCAAAATAATATCATCTTCAATACTTCTGAGTAATGATCGATCCACAGTCACAGAGCATTCAACATCCAGGCCATCAGGTTGAGGGATAAGAACATAAGAACATGCCATACTGGGTCAGACCAAGGGTCCATCAAGCCCAGCATCCTGTTTCCAACAGTGGCCAATCCAGGCCATAAGAACCTGGCAAGTACCCAAAAACTAAGTCTATTCCATGTTACTGTTGCTAGTAATAGCAGTGGCTATTTTCTAAGTCAACTTAATTAATAGCAGGTAATGGACTTCTCCTCCAAGAACTTATCCAATCCTTTTTTAAACACAGCTATACCAACTGCACTAACCACATCCTCTGGCAACAAATTCCAGAGTTCAATTGTGCGTTGAGTGAAAAAGAACCTTCTCCGATCAGTTTTAAATGTGCCACATGCTAACTTCATGGAGTGCCCCCTAGTCTTTCTATTATCCGAAAGAGTAAAAAACAGATTCACATCTACCCGTTCTAGACCTCTCATGATTCCAAACACCTCTATCATATCCCCCCTCAGCCGTCTCCTCTCCAAGCTGAAAAGTCACAACCTCTTTAGTCTTTCCTCATAGGGGTGCTGTTCCATTCCCCCTATCACCTTGGTCGCCCTTCTCTGTACCTTCTCCATCGCAACAGGTTTGGATTATGAAGCTTCCCTCTATCTTGAGTTAGTAAGGTAGAATCTGATTAGAGATGTACTGGAGAACTGCTAGAAAGTCATACAAGATACACAAACCAGGAACAAGCAGCCACAATCACATTGCCGACAAAGTCGTGCCACTAAGACTGCAAGATATTTTGTGAACATCCTTGGGGCTTCCGAGAAGCCAAAGGGGAGAACCTTTTAGCGGTAGTGTGCGCTCTTCTCCACAAACCTGAGGCAAGGTGAATGGAGGGTGTATGCATAAGTGTCTTTCAGATCCAGCTCACACATTCAATCCCTTGGCTGAATGAAAGGGAGAATCTGTAGGGAGTTCATCTTGCACCTCTCTCCCTAGTCCTCAGTCTCTACAAGTCCAGAAGGCCTCAATCGTCATGACTTCTTGGGGATTAGGAAATACTGGGACTAGAATCCCTGGCTACACTCCTGAGAAGGGACAGGCTCGACTACCTTTGGCTAAAGGAGCAACTCCACCTCCAGCTGCTGTTGGGCATATTGAGATAGCTTGGCACTAAAGACTGAAATTCACTGGGTCAGAGAAGAGCAAGAAAAGGTGAGCGGTAGCCATACTCCACAATTCTGAGGACCCATTGGCCATTGATGACCTGGCATCATTCCATGAAGGACTGAGCCCTTCCCCTCACTGGATGAGGTGGGTCTCAGAGTTATCAAAAGTTGATCCCAAGCTTAAGCTTTGTCTGCTGCTGAGTCTTTGGGTGACACTTTTCCCTTTGTCAATTTTGAGCAGGCAGTTATTGCTGCTAAAAGAGTAAGACCAGCTTGGATGATGATGAAAACAGCAGAAGAGATGTCTTTGTAAGAATGGATACTTGCAGGAAAATGCTGGTGGCCAGGCAGGAGCCAGCTGGTCCCCCACCGCAGTTGATAATGACTGTAAGATAGGTTGATGCTCCTTAATCAGAGCAGTCTCTTGAAGTCTGCTGCCAAATAAATTGCCCTCTGTACAGGGTACATCCACATCTTCTGAGGCCACACATTTGCAACCACGCAAGTCTTCAGCTCCTATGGAAATGGATGATGTCCTTGCTGCAGTGCCCTTCACATTCCTCCACTGTCTGGCAGAAGTCCACCATCTCTGGGTTTGATAATTCTGTCAAAGGCTTTAACTTTTGCACACATTTGTGCAAATACTGATCATGCAGAGCGCTAGTGAGCCACAATCCAGGCATTCAGCATTAATTCCTGGAAGATGCCCCTCACCCCCCAAAAACATGTCCAATGCTTTTGGAATACTTTGCAGGAAGTGTATTGGAGTGATCACAAGTGCATTTAGTACGTTTCAATGCTGACTTCACCACCATAAAACGGTGCAATCGGAACAGTGGGGTAGGCCTAGACAAGCTTTCAGGCCACCGGAAGGCACAATGTCTGTCTGCCACATCCTTATCTACAAACACTTGAGGAGTCTATGAACCAAGATAGCTGCAAAGTCTGCTGGAAGTTGAAAAAAACTGAAGAAACCCAAAAACATTTATCCTCAGGTCCTTTTCCTTCCTGACACTGATTAACAGCATCTCTGCCAGCTTATCAAAAAATGTAATAGTAGCTGAGATCCTCCACAGGAGAGGTATGCCGAGGCAAGTCCAGTTGGGTATATGAAGGGATCACCGTGGAATCTTCCTCCCCCGTCAACCACGGAGGGAAGGGGGGAAAACAATGACGATACTAAGCCATGACCCCCAACAATGAGAAAAACCGAGGAAGAGTTCTCTGCTAGATCGAGGTGGAAATATCAGATAGGAACTCAGAATGAATTGATCCATCAACTTTTTCTTCCAGCTCACAGAGAAAACTTATTCCCAATGCTGGAGGCTCTTGAGCAGAGTACACAACAGTGTGGGACTTAAGTAGCCCCACTATATGGAAAGGAGAGGTTCTAATCTCCCTCTCTGGTCTTCAGGGCTTAAGGTAGCAATTAAATTCTTCACTAGTTTTGATAGCTGGGCTTCCACTAGCTGAGGGACCCTCTGCAGAGTTGGAAGAGAGTCATCCTCTTCAGAAACCTAGATAAACTCATCCTTATTAAGGGCTTCCAGTAAAGCAAAGGAGGAGTGCTCAGCATCATGGCAGTTGCATCTGCTGTAGCAGTGGCTCGCTCCAAGTGCTCCACAAGAGTTATATCAACAACTCCTGAATGGAACCTTGGTTCATGGATGGTGCCAGCCAACACCTCCTTCTGCACCATATTAACAGCAATGAGACTCTCATGCTTATGCTATGAAGCACTAAGCTCTTACAAAAACAGTGCCTTAGATTGTCATGACAAGTGAGCTGACTGCATACTAGAATGCAAGCTCCATTCAAATGATACGAATGATACCTTTGTTATTTCAGTTCTGGGTAAAATAAATGACTCTGCACCAAGGGGATCTTCCACACCATTTATTTAAAAATTTATAACTTGCCTATCGACAATTTTAGGTGGTGTACAGATAACACATAATAAGATAAAAGCATAAAAAATAAACAAACAGATAAAAGAATGATGGGTTCTGTATCGATGAGGCTAAATCCCACCTCAGTATTAAAGAGGGGACCACTTTGACAGAACCCTGCACCAATTTTTTCCTCATTTCTGAAGGGGTGGGCCTGAAGAGGTCCCTTACATTGTTTAGGCACTCATCTTAAGCACTTCACCCAGCACCACAGATCTGGGACCCTCACCATGATGGGGCAGGGGGACCTTTCCATGCTTGCAGAACCAAGAGAGGGAAGATTCCTTTCTTGATTTTTTTTTTTTTAAGGAGATGCCTAATTTTTTTCATTGTGTCAGAATGTTTCTTGTCTAGCAAAGAGCTCTTGAAGCATCCTTCCTCTTATTCCTACCAACAGCCCCTATTGTGGGAGCGGCACACCTACACTTAAGTATCTGGCAATGGGACAGATTTCAACTGGGAGCAAGGCCCCTGAAACAGTCCAAACAGAGATGTGCATTTGTTTGAAATGAATGGGTAAAATGCATTGAACGAATCCATTTTTGTTTCATCCGTGGACCTCTGAAACGAACGGAGGGGTTCACAGGAATTTACCATATTTTTCGCTCTATAAGATGCACTTTTTTCCCCCCAAAAGTGGGGGGAAAATGTCTGTGCGTCTTATGGAGCGAATATAAAAAAAAAAATAAAAAATTAAAAATCTAACAAATCCCCCACCCCCCTCCGAACCCCCCCCCATAGATCTTCCAAATTAATTTACTACAGCCCCCCCCCCTCCTGAAAACCCCCAAGACCTGCCATAAGTCCCAGTGGTCCAGCAGGGGTCCAGGAGCGGTCCAGGAGCAATCTCCTGGACTTGGGCCGTCGGCTGCCAGCAATCAAAATGGCGCCGACGGCCCTTTGCCCTTACTATGTCACTGGGGTCGACCAATGCCAGCGATAGCCCCTGTGACATAGTAAGGGCAAAGGGCTGTCGGCGCCATTGGTCAACCCCAGTGACATAGTAAGGGCAAAGGGCCGTCGGCGCCATTTTGATTGCTGGCAGCCGACGGCTCAAATCCAGGAGATTGCTCCTGAACCGCCAGGGACTTTTGCAGGTCTTGGAGGGGTCAGGAGGGTGGGGGGGGGGGTTATATTTAATTAATTTGGCAGGTCTTGGGGGGGTCAGGAGGGTGGGGGGTTGTTAATTAATTTAAAGTGTTGGGATGGGGTTTTTTTTGGGGGGGGGGGGGAGGTTTCCCACAGAATAAGAAAGACAAAAGTTTTCTGATCTGGGGAATGGACCGAAATGGCCCTCCCCAGACCCGAAAACAAAATAGGGAGAAAAAAAAATGTTATGCACTCCCCTAATTTGCTCCATAAGTCGCACAGACACCCGGGGACAGAGCCAGTGTAGCACACATTTTTTTTTTTAAATTTCCCCCCTCTGAATCCTAGGTGCGTCTTATGGTCAGGTGCGTCTTATGGAGCGAAAAATACGGTACATAAAACTGTGTCTCATTTGTTTCCCATTCAAGTGTATGGCCATGCTGAGCAAATAAACAGCTGTAGGTTCTAACAGGTAACTAAGGCAACCAGTTTTTGTCAGTGTGACATCACAGCCGCTGGGAGCAGAGGCAGGATTGGTTGGCAAGGAGACCAGCTGGAGAAAAAATCACAATGAAGCATCCTAGCCTATAGCTAGATCAAGTGATGCCAACGTCCTCCCACTGAAAGGTCTGAGCGCATGCAAGAAACTTTCTATTTGCTCTCTGGTAAAGTATCTCTTGTAAGAAGCTCAGAGTTTAAAAAAAAAAAAAGAGACAGCTTTGGCACTGGTAAAAAGCTTTTTCTGAGCTTGTTTGCTGCAGGTCTGAGCTCTCTCTCTCACTGAGAGAAACAGAAAGACAGCGGCACTGCTTTCTGTATTTACTGGGAGAAAGGCCGGAGTGGCGTGAAGATATAGAATTAGTCACTGGCACTGCTTCAACCTCTATCTGTAATGCAGCAGTATACCGAAGTGATCTGCAGGTAGACTGAAGAGAAGAACAGCCTTACCACACTGCCCGCCTTCTTGGTTTTGTTTCTAAACAGTTTTTGTGTGTGCACAAAAGGAGTCAATCACGTGTGTGTGTGTGTGTGTGTGAGTGTGAGAGTGTGAGAGTGTGTGTGAGAGAGAGAGAGAGAGAAATATGGCCATTTTTGCACAAACTAGGGTGGCAATGTGAGTGATAGTACAATATCAAATTCTTTTGTGATATCAAAAACCCCTTTAGTCACTTCAAATTCCATCATGCAACTGCAAAGAAAGGGCAGAAAAGGGAATGGCAAGGGCAGAGGATTTTCTGCAGAGTCAGCTCAGCCTAGTAGTAGCCCTGACCCTAAATTTAAAACTTTTTTTTTAGCCATAGAACACCAGCAGTGGAAGCCAGAAGAAAATGTAATTTGGAGAGCATGTGCCACAACCTTCTTGTTTTCCAGCAAGGAAAAAAAGGGCAGGAGATCCGTCCAAGGCTGGCATTAGCAGGGAAGGGGCCTGGACAGGGGCAGCCAAAACCAGCAGCACGCCCCTCTATGGTCACTGATTCCAAGGCAATGGAGCAGGTATTTTCAATATCTGATTCTGGGAAAAGTCTCATCTGGGATTCCCTGAATCAGAAACTGAACGAGCTAGTAGCTGAAGAAACTTGGGAGGTTTAGTCAATAGCATCAGCATCCAGCGAGGTGATGGGGAGTCATAATACCGATGGTGTCGAGAGCAACTCCCAAGAAATGCAGGCAAGCAAGCATGGGCGATATCCCTGGCCTCATTCCTCACATTGCACCCTCAGCTCAAAGATGCAGGGAAAAGATCACACAAGACACTCTTGGTCTAGAATCACTTTAAAGGAGGGAGGATCGGTGTTTTGCTGCAGTAAGGCCATCAAGGGAAGAAACTGGGGCATCTGAAAAAATGCTGGAATGCAGCATCACAAAGCAGAAGCAGCACCTGCTAGGGTTAGCAACAAGGGAGGGGGGCAATATTACCCTAGGGACCCCCTCTGCCACTCAAAGCAAAAGTCAGAGGAAAGGGCCTGAAAAGGAGAAGACTTTTCCCCAAGCTGATCCCATGGCCCCTTCAATTCAGTCAGGTGGCAGGCCAGCAGCCCCCTGGGCATGTGCCTGCAGCGGCACCCCCCCCCCCCCCATAGAGAAAATGGAGTGGTGTTCTGTACAGGGCCGATGCAAGGGGATTTGGCGCCCTAGGCGAGCCTTCTACCTTGCACGTTCCCACCAACAAAATGCAAGCCTAGACCTTTCGACTTATTACCACCTGTGTTATGCACCTATAGTCCCTGTCACTTGCCGCCGCCTCACGCTACTTAAAATATTGATATACGACTTGTAATTAGTTTTGCGCTGTTATATTTCTCCCGCTCTATTTCTTTGTATTAGTTATATGACAACTTACTTCTGCCTCTATTCCTTTCCTTTATGCATTTTACATTCGCATCTCCCAGTTTGCTGCTCCCTGTTTTTTGTAACTGATTTCTCTATGTTGTTCCCTCTTGTTCGATGTAAACCGGCTTGATGTCCTGACAAATGTCGGTAAAGAAAAGCCTTAAATAAATAAATAATATATATATATACTTGGGGCCCGTTGTAATAAGGTGTGCTAGGCCGTATACATATACTAACACATGCTTGATGTGCACACTTTTCTGATTAGACTTTTACTCCCAATTTAACAAGGAACTTTGCGCACAACTACACACTAGCATGTGAACACAAATTAGCATGGCTAAATCATCCCCCTAACTCAGAGAGGTGCATATGCTTAACTCATGTTTGTTTAATGCTCAAAATTTAACTCCCTGGTCAAAGATAGCATCAAGTCCCTGTGGCCAGTCTGAGGCTGAACCTGGAGCTCATGGTGCAGGGGTCCTGTACTTGGGATTAATGTGCAAAAAATCCGATGTATGCGCAGAACATGTTTCCTGTGCAGAGAGCATGGTTTATGTGTACTAAGCCTTTGCTCGTACAGTATCAGGTTAGTGCGCTTTTTTTTTTTTTTTTAACTCACAATGCAGTTGCACACCATTAATTTACTGCATCAAGAATTAAGTCTTTCAGTGTGCAAAGAAAGAAAAATGTGTGCTGAAGTTCAGCTCACAGTTTATTTATATCTTTCTCCTGGGGGAATTCTGTGCAAAAAAATTTAAAGTTCTGCAAACAAAAACTTTATATTGGTCAAAATAATTTATATGACAAGTTTTTAAGTAATTTCATTTTAAATGAATACAGAAAAAATTATTAAAGATACAGAATTTTAAATATTTTGAGCAGAATTTCCCTAGAAATTCACTAAGTGTCCCTTCCACTCACTCTCCCTATTCCCCTGGCCACTTTGCCTTCTCAGGCCCCAACTCTTCCACCTGCCAGTATCTCTCCCCTCTACCTCTAGGCCCAACCCCTTCTACTCTATGGCCACTCCCAGAGTTTGACCCCGTTCTCAGTACTGCCCCTTACACACTCCCTCTCTCTAGTGCACATACACACATCCTCATACAGGCTCCCTCACTCGCACACCCACCCCTCATACAGGGGCCCTCTCTCTTGCATACACACCCCACACAAGCTCCTTTTCTCTCTCACGCATACACCCTCATACGGGCTACCTATGTCTCTCTCTCACACACCCCTTCACACAGGCTAGCACCCTCACTTACACATGATCCCTTTTTTCATACACACCAGCTCCCAATCTTTCTCACACACACACACACACCACACACACATACGCCCTCCTTCACAATCTCCTCATATAGGCTCCCCCTCTCTCTGGCATCCACACTCAAGTATCTCCCTGCTCTCTTTCTCCCCCCTCACATGCTCCTGCTTATCCCCTTGCTCTTCTCTCTCTCTCACCTCCTTCCCCCTCACACACATTCACTCTCACCAGGGCCTTCCTCTTCGGTGTGAGCAGAGCGCAGCACGCAGGGACCTTCCTCTTCACCACGAACGGCTTGTGCCCGTTCGCGGCATGCTGGGGTCTCCTCTGTAGCTCAGAATCCCCCCCCCGGACTAACATCTTATTACATAAGCTCCTTGGTCATTAGTCAACATTCAGTTGGCTATAATATGTTAGTTGCTTTAAAAGCCATGGGGGAAGGCTTCTAGGAGTAGTAGTGTGCAATATTTACATTACAAATTAGGAGCCATTATCGGTTTTTTTTTCTGGCTCTGCTTAATCAGAGAAGAATCAGTGAATGAAGACAACTGAGCTACTCTAGAACTTTACTCAACTTGTCTAACCTGAAGGGTTCAGTTAAAAAAAAAATAAACAGATAAAATCCCACATCCTCTCTGCCCTTTGCTTGAATAGATGACGGGTTGTTACTTCCACCCACTGAGGTCCCAGGCTTACCTTGTTCAGCCACTCCACGCGTTCAACATCCGGAAAATTACCTGGAAACAAAACCAAATTTTAAAAAATGGTCATTGTGCAATCTGTTATCAAATACTGAAATTTACATCGGACATTGCTATTTTACAAATAAGGGAATTAACTAATGACAGGTCTAATATACACAAATCTCATATGATATTTGAGACACAAATACAAACATGATATACACAAAAAGCATTGAAGGGATATGCGTTTGTATTTAACAAAATGAAAAACACGATGAAACATTTGCATTTTTTTTTAAACCTTCTGAAAAATTTGGTTTTCCCCCTTTGACTCATTTTGGAAAAATTAACCCCCAAGGGCCTTCCCCATAAACCCCTCCAAGGTCTGCAAAGTAGAAAGGATCAGGAGAGATCCCCAGCCACTCCGCTTTGAAAAAGGCATCATCCAGCTGTAAATGGTAGGGGTTGCAATTTTACTTCTTTGGAAAGGGAGTTGGAGGAAAGTTCTTTTGGTTTGTTTTGTTTACTAGAACAAAAACTAAAAAGAGTAAACATTAATAAAACTGAAACATGAAAAAACCCCAACAGCTAAAAAAAAAAAAAAATCTCTTATTTGGCTACTTCTACGCATGGTTAAGTTGCAGGTTTTCCCAAAAGGTCGATATTCAGATGCCAGATAGCTGGATAAGTAGGACTTATCGGGCTACTAGCGGCCGCTGAATATCTGTATTTGTATTCAGCAGCTGCTAGCTTATTCGGCTATCTGGTTAGCCAGATAAGTTGTGTGTGGGCAAAGGGCAGATCGGGGTGGTGCTGTTTAGCCAGAAAAGTTATCTAAGTATCACTAAGTAGCAATATTCAGTCTTAGACAATTTATCTGGCTAAGTTAGATCTGCTTAATAGACTTATCCATCTAACTAAGCAGCGATTTCTACGGGGATATTCAGCAGCATAGTTGTGCTTCTGATTGAATATCCCACCTAAAATTAGCCAGATATGTCTATCCAGCTAACTTAAGATACCCAGCTAGATTCTGAATATTGATTCCCCAGTGTTTAGATACAGAAAGGTCAGTTTGCTATAATAAGATTTTAGGCACTCACAGCACTTCAGAGCTTTGGGGGGGGGGGGGGGGGGGGGCGGGGCGGTGTTTATACGAATGTAAAAACAACTGGACAGCACAGAGTGAAACGGCTTGGGATCTCCTTGGGGTGCGCCTTCCTGAGTATCTCCATTGCACTTTTAGCAAGTCTGGAGCAAATGCTGCTGGGGTTTCAATGCAAAGATCTCAAAAAGAATTTAATCCTGAATTTACATTTAATAGCTCAGGCGCTCTCGAGTCTTTAGAAGAGGGAGGTGTCAACTTATCTGGCTAAAAACAATGTTTATGAGGGCTAATATTAGCTTCCCAAAATACAGTTCAGCAAGATTAACCAACATAGCTCATGATTTTCAAGGTCTGCATGTAAATGCTTGGAGCCTGATGGGGAATCAACCAGCTAGCAGATCTGTGCCAATGGCAGTAGGTACTGCTGACAGCTCAGAGCTCCCATCAGGCTTTGAGTATTGCTAAATAATCCACAAGATTCGTCACTTTGGTGGGGCAGCCTGATCACAGTAGTGTCTTGGTAGCACCAAAGTGTTTCCACTTTACAATAATTAAATATCCCTTGGGGCACTGTCAAACACACTGGTATATTCTTATGGCATCCTCCAGTCTGTACATTTGAATAACATTATTCCAGAGTTCTTTTGACATCTTATTTGGCACATTTTTTGACCTCTGACTCAGGTTCTTCATACAACAGAAAAAGCCTGATTCTTCATCCAGGAGTATTCAAATCAGCTCAACTTACCATTTTGATATAAGGGTTTAACGCCCGCGTTACGGCCCTAACATGCACGTTAATTACAGCAATGCATGTTAATATGCAAGTTATGCATTAGTTATTCATTGTGGGAGGAGTTAGGATGGAGTTTATGGTAACCTTTGGTAGTTAACGTGTGCAATAACACATTGTCGCGTGCAGTTCAGGGATATGAGAGAAAGAGTCTCAAAATAAAGTGGGATCACTTTGCTATTTACAGCACTATAATAGGGTGGACTTAAAATTCAGTGTGAGGGGGTCGGGAAGTTCTACCTAGCCTGATTGAAATTCAGTCAGGCTAGGTAGAGAGTACAGTGTACAAATCTACTTTTCTTTCAACTCTCAGTGCTCCGAATGATACCCAATCACCACAGGTGTCTACTGTGCTATTTGTACCTGTGACGGTGTATCTTAAACTGCCCCCAAGCCTTCCCCACTCCAACCCCTCACACCTAATTTTAAGCCCACCCTATTATAGTGCTATAAATTGCAAAGTGACCCCACTTTACTATACTGTCTCTCTCTCAAATGATAGATCTAGGCCTTGGTTTGCTATGACAGAAGCTTTTGACGACTTATGCAATCAAGTCTTTGGCTTTTTTTTTTTCATTCTTAATTACTTTCAGAACATTGCTTTAACTGTTCTTTCACTATGAATGTGTAGAGTATGTTGTGGAGATCAGTGAAACCAATTACTTTAATGCACTTTGATTTGCTTTTTTTTTTTTTTTTTTTTTTTTAACAGCATATACAAGTTGTGAAGACTTTTGCAAGGCACTGTAGCTGGGTGCAAATAAAACGTCATTCAGTAAATATCATTCATAGCTTTCCAATATACTATAATAATCAAAAAAATCTGAGCACATTAAGCTATTTAATTGCTTAAATATATAATTAGATGGCATTGTATGAACATTTCCCTAACAGTTATGAGTGAGAAGCAAATGAGGACAGACTAAATAAAATCAAGCAGTAAGTCTGGATTTATATCATGGATCTTTATATTTTTAAAGATGCAGAGAAAATCAGGCACTAATGTTTTATTAGCTAGTAGAAACTGGAAATGTTTTATTTCACTGTATGAATCTTAAGATGCGGCTGCATTATATGTTAATGTTCCGACATCAGGCTTAGTCTTTTAGTCATTTTTTTTTATCCCTGGCTATTTTACAGGATAAGCTTCAAATAAATAGTTGTGATTGGGTAGGAGGACAAGATAGACAAAATTGCAGGGAACAGCAGATTGGTAAGGCCTACTTAACACAATTTTGTGAACATTGCAGATCTTGCAGTTTTAGGCCACTGTAACTTAAGTGGGGCCTTAATAAACCCCTAAATATTCAAATAATGCTGGAAACTTGTAGTTTTTATTCAAAACATTTTATACACATTCTTTTGGAAGCAAAGGGTGGGAGATTTGTCCTTTTAACAGAAGGTTATACATGGAATTTAATCAATTTTTCAATTTGTACATCATGTTTTTCTAATATTTCTTTACATGTGTAAGTGGGCTTTTTAAAATTGTTAAAATATATGCACTTAACATGGGTAAAATGACTTTTGAAAATTGCTATGACATTATGCTTCTTTCAAAATTCACCAGTTGGTGAATTTCACGGACAGGGAATGTAAGAGCATTCCCTGCCTTTGAGACTTGCCAGGTTTTCTCACTCTCGGGCCGATACAGTAAAGTGCGCTCTGGTGGAGCACACTTTACTGTACTGGACGCGCATTTGACGCGCTAGCTTTACCCCTTATACAGTAAGGGGTAATAGCGCGTCAAAAATGCGCGGCCAAACCCCCCCGAAACTAATAGTGCCCGCAAGACGCAAATGCATGTTGATGAGCCTATTAGACATTCCCGTGCGATACAGAAAGCAAAATGTGCAGCGAAGCCGCACATTTTACTTTCACAAATTAACGCCTGCCAAAAGGCAGGTGCTAATTTCGGCCGGCACCAGGGAAGTGTATAGAAAAGCAGAGAAAACTGCTTTTCTGTACACCCTCCAACTTAATATCATAGCGATATTAAGTCTGAGGCCCCAAAAATAAGAAAAAAATTTTAAATTAAAAAAGAAATAAAATTTTAAATGTGCCCGTGGCCCGCGGGTCGGAAGATGGACCCTCAATTATGCCGGCATCCGTTTTCTGAACCCGTGGCTGTCAGCAGGCTCAAGAACAGACGCCGGAAAAATTGAGCATCGGCTGTCAAACCCGCTGACAGCCGCCGCTGCTGTCAAAAAGGAGGCGCCAGGGACGCGCTAGTGTCCCTAGCACCTCCTTTTACCGCTGGCCCTCATTTGAATTTTTTTTTTTTTTTTCTAAATCGCGTGCCCAGAAGCGTCGCCTGTGCGCGAGTCGGGAGAGCGGGTGCTCGCCCGCTCTCCTGCGCTTCTTTCTGTATCGGCCTGCAAGCTAGTCCACACAACTTCTCTACTGCCACAGAAAATGCTGTTTGGCCCAGAGAACACAGAGAATAAAATGAACCGCAGGTATTCTAGTATTTTACGTGCTGCACAACCAAAACTCTCCAGCTTCTGGTTGGAATGATATTGATTTTGAGTGGAAGGGGAGTCAGAAACAGAAGGTAATGAGAGCATCCCAGTACAATACTGCAAATGAATTTACAACAGTGTTCACGCGATTGGCATGGACATTTCCCTCATCAAACCCTAGGTAAATAAGGATGTCAACTTTAAAGCAATAGCATGATCTAGTTTCCAAAATACAAAGTAAAGTTTCTTGGGACTTAAGCCCAATTATTTTGACCTAACATTTTATAATTTTGTGCGTTTTACTATTCCTTTGACGTAGAAAGGTGTGCAGCTTTGAAAGTCTCTGCTCCGGAGCACACTTTTCAGCTGGTCACACGGTATTCATGTCTTACAAGCATTGGTACCACCTGCGTGAGGTCCTGATAAGTTTCGGCGCCCTGATTAAATTTAGATTCATACTAGGAATACTTAATTAGGGTGAACTTTCAAAAACCTTAATCATGGATAGCTCCTGAAGACCGAAATGTAGATCAAAATAAATAAATAAATAAATGACCAATGTTAATGGCTGTTTAGTAGCTAACAAATTATATTGTTTTCCTAGCATTCCTGCTTTTAAGGACAGGATTGCCGATCCTAGCAATACCTGTTGCAGGTATGGTCCCCCCCCCACCCTTACAAAGACAGCCTTTAAAATAAAACATGCATGTTAACCTATCCAGTTCCAAATGGGTGCAATGATAAAACACTCCCTAAAGATAACACTATGGTCACAAAGAGAAAGTAGAGGCGGCCACTGGAAGTCCCTGCAGACGGATTCCATGGCCAAATGAGTGAGTGGCACACAGGAGCAAGTACCAGGTTGGCGTTATATTTCTTTTCAGAGAGTTTAGTGCTATATCAGCATTTCTAAGCAAACCAAAGTTTAGAATCCAGTTGAAATCTGGTTAGGATAAAATGCCTCTTTATGGTAGAGAGATTTCTATAAAAATGTCTGAATTTATTTGATGACATCAATGCTAAATACAGCCCTAAAAACACAGGACTCATTCTCAAATGCTAAAGATATCAAGTTTCCTTCCAGCTCCTGCAGGCAGGTGGAAAATACCCACAAAAATGGGAAGCCGCAGTATTCAGAAGAAGGCACGTAAAAAAGTGCAAGAGAAAGGATGGCGAGCAGAGATGCCAACTGTTAGTAACTTGACTTGCTTACGCATCCCCAGTAAACAGTATCACTGATCCAGATAGTGACGAATCCCACAGAATCTAGTGCACGACATCACTCTGGATCCATGTGTCACTCCCCTCTAATCCGGTAATACCTTCAGCAGACGAGGAAGACAGCTATTCTCACTGGACACACATCTTTCTTCCTCACCATTTAATTTTATTTTTGAATACTCTTACCCCAGAGAGATCATTTTTATTTAACTCGCATGTACAATCCGCTATTTTCAGGAAAAAAAATCCTGTCCAATGCAGAGTTCAAAATACATTCATAAAACAAATACACAGAAACAAGTTTCGTAAGACTACTATCCTGCAGTACAGTATTTCACATTAATGCATAAAAAGCCCAAGATGAAAATTAAATGTTGCTAAATGACAAAACCTTTATTTTGGTATGCAACATTCAGCTTAATGTATGGAATATTAATGCACACAATGTTATTTATACTTTCGAATAATAGAAGGACTAGGGGCATTCCATGAAGTTAGCAAGTAGCACATTAAGACTAATTGGAGAAAATTCTTCTTCTTCACTCAACGCACAATAAAGCTCTGGAATTGTTTGCCAGAGGATGTGGTTAGTGCATTAGTGTAGCTGGGTTCAAAAAAGGTTTGGATAAGTTCTTGGAGGAGAAGTCCATTAATGGCTATTAATCAAATTTACTTAGGGAATAGCCACTGCTATTAATTGCATCAGTGGCATGGGATCTTCTTAGTGTTTGAGTAATTGCCAGGTTCTTGTGGCCTGGTTTTGGCCTCTGTTGGAAACAGATGCTGGGCTTGATGGACCCTTGGTCTGACTCAGCCTGGCATTTCTTATGTTCCTAGGTTCACATTTTATGGAACAACATTTTTCTTTCGGCAAACTTTTCAATTTTCCCTGATATACAGCATTCTGCTGTCTGACACTGTGTAAAAATGTACTAAACATTTTAATTCTTCATTTCCCTTTTAAATGTCTCAACCAATTTATGACATCACCATACTTTTGTCATCTGTCAAAGTCATTTCATTCCAGGAACTTTAAAGCTAGGTTCACCGGCAGGCTGGCACTTCGCCAACAGAGAATAATTCTACATTTTTAAAAATAGTTTTCTAGTAAAAACAGATACCACATTGTACCTGCACTGGTTAAAATGAATGACAAGCTACATGAGCTAAACCCGCCTCGGGTGAATTCCTTATTCAGAAAATAAAACAAGTAAGCAGAACCCTACAGCTGTAGTATTTAATGTTCAAACAAGCCACAAACAAAAGATTGGGAGGGCTCAGGCGAAAAAAAAAAAAAAAAAAAAAAAAAAGACACCTCAGCCTAAAGTGTGAAGCAGGCCACTCACTATTCAGCTATTGCAGCCAGGAGTTTACTACTCATCATAGCCCCCGAGTCCAGTTTGAGAGCTATGATTGATTCCTAAGTCTGCAAAGCAGCACAGGCTCTCAGTTAACGTCTTCCGAGTCCTGGGCTTAGGCTGCTGCTGCTGCTAGGATGTTGATTTAGTAATAAAGTCATGTCCTGGTTTTATCAGCTACGACCGCTGCTTTGGTGGTGTGTGTCTCAGTCTGATTTGACTATGTAAATCCATTGAATATGTCCTAGTCTGACTCGGGCACATGCTTCCCGCACACTGGAACAAGCCACAGTCTGTAACATCTGACCTGGAAAGATCACTGCAATGATGGAGCTAGACAGAAAGAGGAGCTAAAGGTTAAAACAGACTTTGAAGACAACCTAAGATTCGGTAAGCATGCAGAGCACAAAAGTCTTAGTACAAGCCAAGTCTGCATTTATTTTACAAATTTTGAGCCTGCACTAGCAATGGGATTTGGCATAAGAAGGGAATAGAAGAAATCCTTTGGAAAATGGTGAAGTCCTTAAAATGAACTGATCCTTAAAGGCAAAACCATAACAAGTTCCCCAAAAACTAAACAATCCAACAATATTTCGTCTCTGCAAGCTTCAAAAAAATTAAAAGTCATCTACAGATAATATCTTTACTAGGGTAACCAATGTTTAAAGATGCAAATTTTCAGATCTGCTATGGTCCTTTCCCCCATTTGTTCTCTTAATAAAACCATCAGGGCTGGGCCAGTGGCTCAGTATCAGTGAAACACTGCCAAGCAGAGGGACCTGAATTTGATTCCTGGCTGGATTGACCAGAGCTGGAGATGCTGTGGAGGCAGCATACACAGCCCCAGAGAGGGGCGTAAGTCGGCCATCACGCAAGGGCAATATCTAGTGATTGGATTTAGGGACCATGACTGCAGGGTTGCAGGGGGAATTCTGGTGCATGACCTGCGGCTCAGGACAGTCACCGCAGTGACTGGATTAAAGTAGGCTGGGATGGGATAAAGTGGAGAGAAGACAATCCCTATGTACTTGCAAATAAAAGCTCATTTGACAGATCCCAGCAATGGACCCGATTAAGCTGGAAATGAAAAAGGTAAAAAGGAACAGGAGGAAACTGCAAGGGTCAACTCCTACCTCCCCCCAAAAAAAGATAATCAAAAAATAAAACTAAAATGTTTGCTGCTTTAAAGTATCTGAAAGGCGGAATACAAATCAAATAAAAAATAAGCAAGGTACCTTTCAGAACCGAAATAAAAAAAACAAACTGAAGACAAGTTATAACTGTGTACTAACAAACTGGTACAAGTAATAATATAAATTAATCTATAATCCATTTCATGCAAATATAACCCCCAACTGTGACTTCTACTGCAGTGGTTTTCACACTTTTTTGGTTAAGGAAATCTATCATAACATATACTCATTATGGATGCTTAAAATGAGGCTCCAAGGTTCCACCAAAATTTTCTGTAGTCACTAGAGGTTTCCTGTCCAGTGCTGCTCAGGAGCACCAAGCAGGGACAACGGCACAACCAAACTAGTCAGCTCAGAGTCGACCCCTTTTATCTATTTGCAAAACACTGTTGAAAATATCCTGGACTTTGACAGGAAAAGCTAGTTTCAAGAGTGAGTAACTGCCCATGCCCCTCTGCAGGGCTCCAGCAGCTACTAAAGGAGAACAGTGAAGCATGGCACTTGCAAAGCATTTTCATACACACTCTGAAATGGCAAATTTACTCCTAAGGACAGACACTAAAAGCCACAGTTACATGCGTAAATCACTCAGTTTAAACAGAATTTTATTTCTATGCATTGTGGAATCTGTTGCTGATATATATATATATACTTAACATTTCTACTGAGTTTTGCTAGATTGCTTCAGTAATAAATCGGTTGCAACTCTTAGCTGAGCCTTACTGTTACTGCATGCTCAAAAGCAACATTTCCACAAGAGTGACAGAAGAAATGCACTCCTGGATTAGTGCAGAAACTGAAGTCAAAATTTCCTACTGAAGAATCCTGATCTTTCTACCTGGTGAAATGGCTATACCTTGGAGTAATACCTTCTTTGCACTTCCTGATGTATGAATACACAAAAAGGGTGTTCTGGGAGATCATAAGCAATATCCTATGCTCAAAAGGGGGGGAGGGGTAGGTTCCAAACTCTGCTTTAAAAAACTGATTTTATGAAATCATCTCATCACGATTATAAAATGTACTAATTAGTGCACCTGTTAGGGAAATATTTAAAATATTAAAACACCAAATTCTACAACAGCACCATTTTTCTGCATTCCAGGTTTCCTTTGCCCGACCTGATCCAACCTTTGCAGGCATTCCATGCATGAGCATGATGGAATTGCCAGCAAGATCTAATGACAGCACAGCTTATATAAAAAGCAGGTGCTCCATTTGGACCAATGCTGGGTCACAAAGGTCAGATGGGAATGCACCAGTAAAATATGCTGTTCCTTTTATTGGTGAGAAATGGAAGGATCCTTAACCTCCCAGTGGGAGCACTGAGATGAGAGGATCATCTCACTGGTGGCTGAAAAGAATCAAGAAGTTCTGCTTGGGAAATTTTTTAAACCTAAAAGTACTGGAGAGAAGTAAACTATTGGGGTATATTATTTAGTGTGTGTGGACTGTATTAAATAGGCAGAAAGGCAGGCAAAAACAGAAGTGAGAGTGTTTATTTTTCCCACCCCTAGCTCATCCTATAATTTATAGGCAGGTGACACTTTCACACAAAACAAAAAAATTGACCTTTTAACTTAAATTCAGAAATTCCCCACACCTTTTCAAGAGTTTAATCATTCCCTTGTAGGTCACTATCAGATATATAGTGAATACACTAATACATTTAAAGGACCCCAATTGTACACATTCCTATTCCCAAGAAACCTAAACCTAACTAAGAAGTGAACAAATTTAAAATGAAGGCAGCAGTCCAGCAGCAGAGGG